>NC_138896.1:62230281-62399907 GCF_965194825.1 Balaenoptera physalus | reverse complement strand
ATCATTCCCTGAACCTGGGCAGAGTTCCTGCCGGCTCCCTGCCCTCCCTCCGCCCCCACTGCCTTCCTCTCCCCACCAGCGAGTGCTGAACGCAACCATACTTCAATAGCTCACATCCCCTTTCCTCCTCTCTCCTATTGTTCTGAAACAATGGTGCTCTGTGACTCTGACCCCTGACTCCTCATCTGTCTTCCGCATATGGGGTGAATCCATCACAGTTTACAGAAGCAGCAGGATCAGGTGCCAACCTGGCCTCACTTCCTTGCCCTTCCTTTCCCAGGGGGGACAATAAAAGCTGTACAATCACTTCTCAGGGCAAACCAGAGGTGACTCCTGAATGGATGGGAGGATGGCAACGCCCGGGCCTACTCCCTCCCCTCACCCAGCATCCCGCCAGGTCTGAGTAATTGGTTCCTGATGGAAGCGCCACCTTGTGCCCTGCCATTTGTCCAGCCACCTGTGGCCGCTGGCAGCTCTGGCCCAACAGTCTCATCTGTCATCGGGTGATTGCTCCAGACTGAGTGAAGTTGCAAAGTTGAGATAAAGAGGCTGAACATCAAAAGGCCCCCAGTTATTCTGCGAGCTCGTGACTTGGGATGCTTCCCATGGTCTGCAGAGCCAGGCTGCTGAGACAGGAGCTCTTGAGAAACTGTTTAGTCTCAACTTTCTGTCCTCCTAAATCCACAAGTAGGCAAGAGATCTTCAAAGGGTGGTGACGGGAAGAAAAGGACGACTGGTATTTTAACTGTGGCTTGCTTTTAAGATAAGGAGCTTTAAGGATCTTTCCGTCACAGTAGGGAATCAAGTGCTGTGGGTGCCCTCTGGGACAGTAAGACCAGATTTGCACCAAAGTCTGCAGAGAAATGGGTGCCTGAAATATTCTGCTGCAAGTTTAATAGATAACACAGCTTCCTAAACATCTGTGATTCAAGAAATTAGAAGATTCTGATATTTAATTATTTAAGCGACAGTACGAGGTGTTCCCTAATGCTATATAGAAATATTAATGTACATAAAGGGATGTTCTTTAATTAAGTTATTAGCGTTTTCTTATATGCCCAGCACTGCATCTGGTAAATAGTAGGTGCTTAACAGATGTGTGTTGACTGAAAATGTGCCCAGTATAGAGCAAGGAACTATACAGAGTAATCATTTGATGAACCTTTAAAAAAATCCCAATGCCCAGATCTCACCCCAGACAAACTAGATGAGGATCCCTGCAGGGTGGACCAGGCATCGGTAGTTTTTAAGGCTCCCAGGTGATTCCAGTGGGCACCTAAGATCAGAACACCACTGGTCTATGGACATGAGATTCTAGTAGATAAAGTTTCTGCCATTGTGTTGTTTGCTCCCCTTCTTTGACACCTCTGATTAGCCCTAAATGGGATTGGGAAGTAGGTGGAGTTTCCTCTTTTTGACAAGGAAAAGTCTCTTCCATGTCATATTTCCTGCCCAAATGTTCCTTCCCATGAATATCAGCTGCTCCAGGTGTTGAGAGACCCAGACAGCACACTGATAGATCTGCCCAACAATGGTGAGTTTTCTGTGGATCCTAGAAACAGCAGGAGAATGAGAATTTTCAGGTTGGAATAAGCATCTGCCCCCCTTTATTAAATCCAACAGTCTTGTGCTCTGTGGGCAAGCCATTGCATTGTATCACTCCCCTCTTCAAAAACTTTCAGTGGCTCCCCACTGCCTGGGGAATGCAGTTGAGGCTTTCAAGGCCCTCCGTGGCCCAGCCCAATCTCCTCTTTCAGCCTCATCTTCCTTCTACTACCCTTGTATGTCCCCCACCCTTCCTCTGAGATGGTCAGGAATCCCCAACACACTTCAATGCCCACCAGTCACATGGGTGTGACAGAGCAGGCTGTGCCATGCACATCCTCACCACTGTGCCTAGGCTTCTTCAGCCCAAAACCAGACTCCTCTGTGTAAATGCCACCTCCCCACTGAAGCCCTTCTGGATTCTAGCAGTGGGAACAAAGTCTACCTTCTCTATGCTTTGCACGTGTTTCTATTAGATCACAGCCATGCTTTATGTAAACATGAATGATGTGATA
Source organism: Balaenoptera physalus (assembly GCF_965194825.1). Taxonomy (NCBI): domain Eukaryota; kingdom Metazoa; phylum Chordata; class Mammalia; order Artiodactyla; family Balaenopteridae; genus Balaenoptera; species Balaenoptera physalus. The sequence goes on along the minus strand of NC_138896.1, from coordinate 62,397,847 downwards.
TTGAAAATAGTGTGAATAAAAAATAATCACATCTTGCACGATTTCAAAGCTGGCAAGCTCAGACAATTGTCATCTGTGTTGAAATGCTATTATTCCTGTGGCAATGCTACCCTGACAGACAGCGGGAGCCATGCTGCACTGGAAAGTTGTGCAGGAGTTGGGGGATTGCTGGGCTGTATTTTAACATTCACTGTGGTTCTTATTTCCATCTGGTTTGCATGTCCTATTGCAATATGTAGGATATAATTAGTGTTTGTCCCACTAGTGCTGAACTAAAGGCCAGAAAGTCATCACCTTTGGAGTGGAGGGTGGATATGACAACACAAGGCAAAGAGGGTCAAACAACCACTGTGACGTGCTGTGCTCTCATTTTTAGGAGAAAGAACATTCTCTAAAACATTAAGGAAAGTGCTAAAAAAAAAAAATAGAGAAAGCAGCATTAAATGCAAAAATATGCTACAGTGGTGGTGGATTGAGGGGCTCTGAAAATGTGTACTTCCAGCTTCACAGTGGTTCCCAAACGAAAATTAATCTTAATTCTGTGAGTTTTAAATAACATTGAGACTGAGGAAGGACTCCAGTGAAAAAATAAAACAAAGCCTCGTTAAGTGTGTGCCCCACCAGTCCTGCTGCTGTCTACTGTTGGGTTGTATTTGTTGGGGCCTGACCTGAACCTCCCAAATGCCCAGTGACTTCAGGCTTTGGGGGCAAAGCCATTAATTAGTAAGAGGCAAGAATGGACCAAGGATGATGTTGAAAGATTCAGCACTTAGGAAGAATCTTAGTCTAACCTTTGACTAATTGGTGTTTTTGTGAAAATTCAAGAATCACTCAGGCTGGGGTGAGTATGACAGGGTGTTAAAATGCAAGTTTTGGCTGAGGCATAATAGATGCCAAAATTCAGAGGAAAGCACTAAACCAGGATTTACTATGTCTGGTGGCAACAACCCAAACTATAATGTCAAGGATGTAACAAGAGTCGGGAAAGGAGGATTCTTGGAGACAGATTTTGGAGAAAATGGTTTGTGGTCAGGGGAGGGTGACTACCTTTTAAGTTAAGCTTCAGGGGACCTTGATCAGGACAGTCAGATGCAGGCCCAGGAAACGTACGGGGAGGGGGCTGCTGGCTTTCCCCTCCTGACTCCACAAGGATCACCAGCCTTTCCAGAGACTGTCAGGGCAAAGATTCCTGAGTGGGATCTACATGCAAGAGCCAGGGTGGGGTCACCTTTGGTCCTGTCCCAGGGCACAGTCTCGGCAGCAGGAACTGAAGGCATCTTTGGCCGCCTAGAGGCTGAGGTTGGAAGATGTGGTGAGGGAGGAAGCACAGGTAAGCCTCCCCAGTAGTGGGAGGGCGGAGGGGGTTCCCAAAGGGGAGGAGCCAGCTCTGCATACCCAGACTGAGTGAGTGCCTGCAGCAGTGCCTGGTAAGTAAGACCTTTCCTGTTTGCCTTTTACCTCTCACAACCCCTGCTGTGAGCCTGGGGGGCTCTCAGGGAAAGGGGGAGGGCCAGCAGAAGCACCACTGGAGGAAAGCTAGACTATTCCCGGAGAAAGGCTTCCCTCCTGCAGCCTTGCCCTGAAAGAGGGGAGGAAGCCTTAACTTGAAATCAAGTTTTGATTATTTCATGGGACAGGAGACACTTTGATTATGGATTTGTGAATTCGCTTTGAGGCTTGAAGCGACTGTAGGACTTTGCATTAACCAAGAGTGACCTGAGAATGCACAAGACTGTCCTAGACTGTCTCCAAGGACAAGGAAAGAACAAACCCCCCCAGGTGGGCTTAAAGAGAATAGGGACGAAAATGAAGTTTCACACTTGCCAGCGAATGCGCTGTCTCCCTCTGAAATTTATGTTCATTTGTTCATTATCTGACCTTTGCTGCCAGCACACTGCTCCCCAAGAGAAGGGCTTTTACCAACTTTGGTCCCTGCTGTATCTCCCCTTGTCTCACACAGTGGCTGGTCGTAGTAAGTGCTCAAAGGTTTGTAGAATGAGTGAGGGACAGTGCCTGCTCTGGGCTGTTCTGCCCTACTTCCTGCACTGAGCCGTGTCTGCCTCTGTCTCTAGACTGACCCTGTCTTGATGAGGTTTGAGACGGAAGACTTTCCCTCATTCATCCCTGCTCCCTCTCAGCTTCTGCTCAGTGCTTTACATTTGATGGACATGAATGGGGTTGAGAGGAGTGGTCCAGAGCAGGACCCCTTGCTCTACCTGGGGGTCAGATAGATGGCTGAGCCGGCACCTGTTATCTTGCACAATGGGGCTCATCTGAAAAGTCCGTGAGATGGCCTTCTCTCTCAGAATGTGGGACCAGGAGCTCCTTCTCAGTGCCCGAGGGTGCAGTCCTCCTTGGAGGAAGTCTTGGGTTGAGCACCCTCATTTCAGAGGTGACCATGTGGGTGGGGGCCTTAGTTTTACAACGCTTAGCCCCTTGCCTCGCTCTGTACCCCGGATTCAGTGGGTCTCCAGACTTGGCCACATGCTAACCTGTGGCTGCACAATCGCCTTTCTCTGGTTGACTTGCAGCCCCTGGTTTCATGGTCTGCTCATCTAGTGTCTGGCCTTCCATTTTCCCGGCCTCCATTAGCCATGAGGTTCCTGATTTTGTTATCTCACCTTTTTTCTGTGGATCTTGCCTGACCTTGGGCTTCAGAGTGTTTGGTTCAGATCTCCAGACCACCTCTGGGATAGACTCAGATCCCCTGGCATGAAAGTTTGGCTTGGAGATTAAGGCAACTAGAGATAAGACACAGTAACTGAATGCCTGATCCTTGATCAGACTCTGGACCAGTAAAAAAGTGGCTACAAAGTCATTTTTGGGAACACTGGAACATGGACTAGAGATTAGATAATAGCATTGTATCAGTGTTAAATTTCCTGAATTTTATAACTATACTGGGGTTATTTAAGAGAATGGCCTCATTCTTAGGAAACACATGGAGATACTTATGGGTAAAGAGGCATGATGTCTGCAACTTACTTTCAGATGGTTAAGTGGAAAAAATCATACATAGAAAGAGAATGATAAAACAAATGAGGCAGAGTGTCAAGACTGAGTGAATCTGGGTAAAGGGTATACAGGAGTTCCTTTCACTATTCTTTGCAACATTTCTGTTAAGTTTAAAATCATTTCCAAATAAAAATTCAAATAAAAAGGTTGCCTTGGGTATCCAACCTATACAGTCAAAGCTTGTATCTCCCTATTCACCCACCTAAGTACCTCTCCTTCCAGCCCAGCTATCGGCCAAGGGCTACCCAGATGGCGCTTCAAGGCACGTCTGGATTCTGGCTTGTGGAGGCAGCTCATGACCCCAAAGTCTCTCTCAAGCACCCTTGGCTATACTGGAGAGAGAGAGGCAGGAGCACAGTCCTGAGGGAAGACATCGCTACTGCACTGTCCCCTTCCCTATCTGCCCACTCAGCTCCTAGGACAAGCCCTCTCTTGAGGACCATCTCTTGGGGGCCTCCACAAACAGGCTTGGCCAGGCCCTCAGGCTGCAGGTGCCCTGTCCCTGCATCAAGGGATGCTGGGGTACATCCATGAGAAGCCACTGACCACAGAGGACACTTGTGAACTAACCAACCACATAAGCTTGGGCTGGAATCCTGACCTCTCCAGGCCTGTCTCTCCTCAGCTGTAAAATCATTTACCTCTGACTGGATGAACCCCTAGTCCTTCCCAGCTCTGTCTGAGCTGGTGTCTGCACAAGTGGAACTAGGCAAGCACCATCCTTGAGAGACCCGATTCTATGCAGCGGTTTGGGGCTTTATCACTGAGCGGTTCCTTCCTCCTCGGCATTTTGGGCATCATCATCAAAGCATGACCAGGGCATGACCTTTCTTGGTCCCATAAATCTTTCATCTTTGGAAAAAATTTAAATCCCCCTTACCTCAGAGCAGTAACGATGAAGCTGAGAACTTCCTCTTCCCCAGACAGGTGGCTTGTATCAAAGATCACGCTGAATTCATACTATGGGAAAAGAAAGTGACATTTGGCATCAGCCAGCATTCCAAACTTAAACACTACAATCTTCTGCAGTTTATGACCTCTGGATGCTCATTTGCACGGCAAGCTTTATTCTGTGTGCATTTCTCTCTGATGGTCAGGCCAGAGATACAACTTTAGCAATAAAACGCAGAGCCCACTCTGGCAAGAGGTACGCTGTCCTTTTCAGCAACTGAGGTTTTCGTTAGGAAGCGATACGCTTGAACTCTTAAACCAGGACTTCCTAAATTTCACTCACACACCATCATCCCAGTTTTTGCCACATCTGCTTATCATATCACCTGTGATATGTACTTTGTATTTTTATTGCCTCACTCTTGCTGTTTAAAGACTATTTTAAAGAGAAAGAATTTATATCACTATCACAGATGGGAATCCAGGATCACTTGCCATAAAGAGGAGGTCATCATAAAAATAAACATAACGGAAACAAAGGGGTGTTGAATTCTGTTGCCTGCTGAAGGCTCTGGGCCTAAGGTCTGCTCTATTTTGATAAAAGGGAGATTAACGACTGATAGGGAGGTGTTAGAGATATTGTAGAGCTACCGGAGAATTTCTCCCGCAAAAAGTTAGGATTGAAAGAGTGTTGAAAAGCTAATAAATTTCTCACCGTTAGAGTCAACGTGGTTTAGTGTTATGTCCATGTATCACCTAAAATCATCTCATGAGCCACCCAAAATCATCTCAGGTACTCCCAGTGGTGGGCACCCTGTGATTCGGGGAACACTGTTCCAAGCAAATGGTTTTCACCATATACACACCAGGCAAGTGTGGGAATCAGGAAGGACCCCTCGGGTAGGGCTTATAGAGCCAGGCTCTACCACAAACTATGTGATCTTGGCCAAGATACTCGATCTCTTTGCATTTCAATAAAAAAGAAGAGGGTGGACAAAATGATCCTTAAATTCCATCAAGTTCTGAGAGTCTATGACTTATTTAATATCTAAATATTTGTTTCTTTATGACGTCATTTTGTTCCTTTATGACGAATTCTAGGCAATGGTCTAACTTTGCAACACTGGATTCTACTGAACTGAATGCTACCTGAAAGTAATGAACGCTGGATCATGACATTGGACCATCAACTAGAGTGGATGTTGGACATCCCTTTCTAGACAGAAATTTCTGTTGCAGTGAGACCTGTCAGCTTACAGTGAGGGTGGGTCATGAAGACAGGACAGGAAACAGAGCTGGAGGACCCAAAGGAAGGGAAAGTCAAGGGTCTCATTGTAGCAGAGAGTCTGAACTGGCAGGAGATCTGAATTAAGCGCTCTAAAGATCAAAGTGAGGTAAGAAGCAAAAGATTTGGGCACAAAGCCAAAATGAGAGCCAGAGGCCTGGGAGAACAGAAGGTCAGGGACCGGGCAGGCTGGTCATGAGAGACAGAAACATACGGCCAGCGAAGTAAGCAGATAGTGTGGTCATGAGGCTTAGCAGGTGGTCTGGAGCCTGATGACCCACAGGGTCTGAGGGCAGGGGAGGACAAGCCGGGCTGTGGATAGAGGGAGCCCCATCCCTGCTGGGTCACTTCTGGGGCTTTCTCCAGGGACTCACCCCCAGAGCCCTGCCTCCAGGACCAGCCTTGCTACAGGCCTTCACTTCCGTATGTGGAGGAAGGCAGTGACATTACCAAGCTGGAAGAAAAATCCAACATCCAACATCCATACTTCTGTTGGCTCTGTGACTATTTTGAGAGAGAATGAATTTTAACAAAATTTAAGGCCCCATAAGTCAAGATTACTTTATTTTCACTGTATTCATTTATTCACTTTCTCTCTATGGGAAGTATTCCTGGATCCATCTGCAATGATAAGTTTTCCTTTTAAAGTATCTTTAAAACTAGCAAGACGCACCTTAGGTTTGAGGGAGGGAGGCTGGATTTTACAACAAAATGGCTACTTTTAAAGTGTTTCAATTAAGTCTATTTCCTGTTGCTCAAAAGATTTCAATAAAATTTGTGTGTGTGTGTGTCTGCATGTGCGTGCCACATTTTACTACAGGCAATGATGCCCAGCATTCAGGGTCCTCCTGCTGCATCCTCACCCTACCTGGAATCTCACAGGACTTGGCCCATATTCTGCCAGCTTTTCTGAGGGCAGCCGCCACTTGGGGCTTCCCTTCTCCTGGGATGAATGTGGACAGAATGAGGATCAGAGCCAGAAAAAAGGCTGAGGAATCACAGATATAAGAGCCACCACAGTTTGGAGCAGGTACATTCAACGAGGCTGAGGGATTCAAGTGATTTGCTAAGAAATGAGCAAATCTTCCTTACTAGAACATTCTCACAACTGGTTTGCAAAACAGCTACTATGTACTGAGACCAAAAAGCCTTAGAGATTAAAATGATCCAATTCTATGACATAGGCAGGATAAAAGGATTAAACTTTCTTTCTTTTTTTTTTTTAGGAAGGGAAAAAAGGTAGACAAAGGAATATAAAATTTCCTTCAAATCATAGCAGGGAAAACAGCTTCCATTTAAAAAGGTGGAACTGGTCTTTTAGAGTCTAGTTTTATCTCCAAAAATCACATCGTCTACGTCTTTGCATCTCTTTATAATGATGGCACATACTAGAATGTTCCATGAATCTCCGAATATGCTAAACCATATTATTGTTTGAGCTTAGAAAATCTGGCTCCTTATAAATACCAAAGTGACTGTACTTTCTTGTACTTTTCTGAAAAAATGAAGTGCAATACAATTATTTATATTTTAAGAGGTCTCTTCAAAAAATTGTGAGTTCCCGGGGGGCAACAGCCAGGACGGTAGATCACTAGCCCAGACCACATCTTCTATGTTGCTCCAGGGACTCAAAGTGGCATGGGATGTCCCAGAAAATAAAATGTTAAGAGGCCAACCAGGTGGTGCTTGACAAAGTACAAAGGCCGTGGCGTGTGTCTCACATCTGCGGTATGTCACGTGGATCAAGGGGAAGGACCACATGTCCACAGCCCCCGGAACAGACTTGGAGATGGCCATGGACAGGGCTGGCTGTGCCCAGGCAGGGCTTTGCTGGCCACCCCGCTGCAGTGGGGTGTGGACGAAACCTCGGGAGGCAGTTGCAGAATGAGTGGCTGGTGGGAAGGGCCGGGGGCGCTGCCAAGGAAGTGCCCCGTCCCTGCCCCTTACCTTCGACTTCGACCTCATGAAAGGGAATCCCACACTGCATTTGAGGAAGTCTGATTCCAGCAGTTCACAGGAAATGCCCATTTCCTCCTGAAAGACAAAAAGTACCAACAGATGGGCTGGCTGCACCAGGACAGGTGTGTGGAGGAGCCCCAGGGAGGCAAATCCAGGCTTCAGCAGACATGGTCCTGCTTTAAGGAAGTTCTCAGACAACAGCCACTGTTGGCTGTGCTGGAATGAGGAGTCTCTGACAGGCCAAGTCCCCATCCTCCTCTGACTGCCCACTCGCCCCCCCGCCACCCTTGCCAGAGGTTCTCTGGGAAGACAGTGCAGAGGACAAAACCACTCTTCATTCTTTTTTTTTTTTTTTTATCATGTTTGTTCTTGTATATCAGAGTTTCCCTGTGTTCCGTGAAACATTAGTTCTGTGGGTATTACATTTTAAAAAAGGGTTTTGGGGTCAAAAAGTTTGGAAGATGTAGGGATAAAAAGAGTTAAAAATGTGATTTTTTAAAAAAGCAATTATTATTATTTTTGGATTTTATTTTACTTGTTTTTTTTATACAGCAGGTTCTTATTAGTAAGAACACTCTTCATTCTTAATCAACCCTTTGGCTCTGAACCCCAGTGCTCTCCTGGTGAAACGGGACAGCCCACACGTGAGCTGGATGCCTCCTTAGGTTTGCATTAAAAGGCATCCAAGTTGCCTTTCTGGCTCACACCCTAATCTTGCCTTTCGAAACCTTACTAGTTGAGGAAAAATAAACGCTAAGAAAATCGCACCAAGGAAAACACAGGGATTCTTTACAGCATGAAGCAATGAGGGCTGAGCTACACCCTCAGCAAGCCTTCCCAGGGTGGGGGTGGATGCAAGGGCAAGGAGAGGGCTCCCAGCATAGCTGGCCTGGGCTGGACTCTACAGCCAGGCATGAGAAAACCAGGAAAGGGGCCGCAGGGAGCTGCCATCTTTCCACCTGCACACATGGTTTACAACCAAAGTCAAAGGAAAGCAGGAGGCTCTTCATAACCCACAGGGCCTCTCCGAGTCACTGAGGCCAAATCAAGACTTCTGAGGGGAGACAGAATGTTTGCAGATTTGGGAAAAGGAGAAGGCACAGAACAGAACTAGCACTGGCTGAATGTCTAGAAGCTGGAGTGCTGGAGTTCAATGAGGTCATGTGACTTCCTCAAGGTCATTCTTGGCTGACTCTAAAACCTATCTCCTTCCCCTACCAAGGCCCTGATCTTCTTGAGGGCCTTGGCAACTCTGCAACAAGCAATGGCAGCCAAAAGGAACCAACCTGTGTGGATTCTGGCTCTGAAATGTCACCCATGCTCCCTCCTCCAATTTCCAGGACCTGTGCCTCAGCCCAGACCCACACTTCCAGGTAAATGGGTGAAATAAAAAAAGTTTAAGTTGTGTGTCTAATCAGAAAAGAAAAAAATGTGAGCACTTACCACAACATACCTACTTAGTTATATGTTATACACATATACTATTACACTAATATATTATGAACATTATCAAACACAAAAAGTAGAAATGACAAAAAATAAATAACTCATCTGTGGGATTAGAAGTCAAGATAATAATTGGCGGGTGGCAAGTGGAAGGGAGTTCTCGGGGTGCTGGGGATGTTCTCAGGTGTGATCATTGTGAAAACTCACTGAGCTGGGCACCTAATGATTTGTGTACTTCTGTCTGTTTTTTAAACATCAATAAAACTTTATTTAGAAAATAGCAACAAAGCAACAGCAACACAAACAACCGGAAATACAAGGAAATAAAAAATAGGAGATATATAAATATAAAAGGAAACTGTAGCTTATCTTTCAGCATCCAATCTAGATATCCAATGGGGATAACTGATCTCAGTGACTGTTAAGTTTTCTAACGGTTCTCCGTGACCTTGGTCAGCATCCCTCATGTGGGCTTGGGACCTCCTGCATTAAAATTGGTTTGGGAGTGCCTTAAAAAAATACAGATTCCCAGGCCACGCCCCAGTGGTCTTAGACCCTGAGTACACTCTGAGATTGTGGGACCTGAGAAAAGCATTTTCAATACATGGTAGGTGATACAGTAAGTGTTCCGCTGTGCAATGCTTTGGGAGCCACTGCTATGAGTTTGCCTTTTTTTGGTCCATTCTACAGGCTGCTTGAGCAATCTTCTTAAAATGCCTCTCTCCATTATGAACATAATAAAGCTCAAAATCTTAACACTGGCATACATTTGGCCCCTACCTCTCTGAGCACATACGTCACTATTCTACAAACATCCTTTTCTTGGTCTCATTTCCACACTTTCCACACTTTTGCCTAGTTGTTCCCACTGTCAAGAACACCTTTCCTCAGCCCTTCCTCCAAGGTTTCCTTCACCCATCTTGCCCCAAACACTCGTGGGTGGTAGGCAAGTTTGCATATCTAATATGGGCATGGCACAGGATTTGGAACGGACCCTGAGCATCCACTGAGTGGCTGAGTCATCACATCACCTCCCACGATCAGCACTGAGGACACAGGTCTGAATGACATTAGTCCCTGTCCTTGAAGAGCTCACAGCTTAGAAGGGGGACATCTTCCAGCAGAGAAACAGACATTTACAGGGCAGTGTGAGGGGCTGCTCTTGGAATCTCGAGAACATGCAGCGGCAATCTCAATAGGGAAAACCAGTGAATAATTTCTCAAATGCTGTCTCACGAACCGCATGGCCCAAAGATTGGTCCTAATGATTCACTGTTGGTGGCCTCTTGTCACCATCCTCTTCCTTATAATTCCTCAACCAAGAAGCAATGTCCACAATTGGCCCAAGTACAAGCTACGCTAAATCCTAGCTAACTGGCCTGTGGGCATTAGAGGCAGCGAGCTCAAGCCTAGGTGACCTTAACTCCCTGGGACAGTCTTGGTTTAAGTCTGTCGTCCTGGTGTAATTACTCTCAAGAGCATCCCAGGATATACATAAATTATATTACTCAACCCTGTTCCAAAGCTCAATATCTCACTGGAAATCCCTTTCAAACCAGGAGAGAGGTTTTCTATTTAAGTCAAAGGTCTATCCGTTCTCAAAGATTTATCACCCCGAAGACTTCTTCAGGTTTTACATGGATGTGAAGGACTCATTGAGGCTTTAAAAATTTACTCTGGAACTTGAGGGGACCTCCGTTTACTCAGCTTTGATCTAAGACTGCTTTTGATTGCCTGAGAACTGCTGAACTACCTTATTTTTGTTAATTCCAAAATGCGAGGAAATAACATTTAAACCAGCATTTATTGCATTATTCCACATCTCTCTTCCACCCTACTCAGTCTAATAGAAATGACAGAATTCCGGTTGGATCTTGGGGTGGGGGACAAGCAAAAAGAGTGAAAACCAAAGACTTCTGTAGGAATGAGAGCGCTCAGTGTACGGTCATGACTCACGCGCTCCTGGACGCTGCGACAGGAAGGAATGTCATGGATCACCCTTCTGCGCCTGTCAGCACCACAACAGCCCTCCCATGGCTATGTAAGTCCCCTTGACTGAAAGCCTTTAATTCCGTTTTCCACTCTTCACTGCAGCTATGAGGCAAAGAGGCCCCCAGAGCATGGGCTTCAGCAAACACTGTGACTGCTGGTGTGGACGGCACAAGTGCTGCACCCAGAACCCCTTTACTAGATGACTTCCAGTCCCTGGCTGAATGGGAGCTGCTTTGCCTGGGAGGTTATAACACCCTTCCTCTGCAGCCTATGATTGACATGGGTGCAAAAGGCTGCCCCTTTGCCTCAAGGTGAGACCAGCTGTGCTGTGCAACTCATGTTCCAGAGCCCCTGTGGGATTAGGCTGAGAGCACATCCCTGTTTGCCTCTGTCCTCTGCCCCATTCTGTTCCCTTCACTCTTTTTCTCCCAAGAGCATTTCTGCAGTAAATCATTTGCCCAGGAATCCCCATCTCAGGTTCTTCTCCAGTGAACCTGACCTCAGACAATACTCTTTATAGATGAGGCTGCTGGCACTGAGAGCTTCTGTTAAGTACTGGGCATTTGTTCCCAGGTGGGGAGAGGCAATGGAAGGGGAACCCTCACATGCTAACGAATGTTGTTCAAATCCATACTAACCAAAGGAAAAACTTTCTAACTACTGGTTATAAAGTCAGCATAGCTGCCCCCATCAGGGGAGCACTTAATCTCAAAGCAGTATCAGCACCCCCTATGCTCTGGTTTTAGATCCTGCCTGGGGCATAACCTTAAAAAACAGGGTCACTATGGAGCTAGGTACCACCCCCGCCCACCTCCACCCCCACTCCCCATAGTCAGGCAGGCATCCTGTAGTCAAAGAAGTCTCAGGGAACCTTTTAAAAATGAATGTTGGGGTGATGTGGCTAAACTAGCTGTGCCCTGGCTTTAGACAGCATCAGGAATAGTGATCTAGTGGGGGGAGGGTGCTTTGTACCTCCGCCAGGCACATCGTACCCCACCAGGAGGTACATGGGAGAGATTCTAGGGACAAGGCTTCTCCTTGGCTCTGATTCCTTCTGTGCCTCAATCATTGCTTACATTGACTTTAGCTTGGAGAACTTACCTTCAGCACTGTTGCAAGACTTATGATTACCAGCTCTCAGCTGACAGGGAATGTGGACCAGTGAATAGACTGTCTACCCTTTGTCCCTGATTGCCAGACAGTGTAGAATCTGATTATCCAACTCAGATGCAGTGCAAATCTACTAAAACCTGTTGCAAAGGTGCAGGCTTTCATGAAATCAATGAAAGTGATGCTCAGAAACTGCTCAAACCACTCAAAGCCTCTAATTAAGTCTGGATCTGGCAGAGTTAGATCAGTTAACTGTTGAAGAAGTCAAAATTATCCTTGGATGATAACACTTTAAGATGCTTGAGAAGATAAGGCTTTAAATTTAAAAGATCAAGAGAAGCGTTTGGGAAAAATGTACCATCATAAAAACGACCTTTCTGTGATTGTCCTAAAAACAAAAAAAAGGCAAAATATGAAGCAAAGAATGTTACCTTATAATAGGAATATTCACGTCCCAAAGCTGCCTACCCAGCACTCAGTTACTTCTTTCATTTCAGAAATTAATGCACTGCTATTTTAAAGATGCTAATAAAGCAAATAAACTTTTGCCTTGGGTCTAAGTATCCTTGACCATTATAATTACAATATTACAAGAGCTGTTAAGTGTAGAATAACATAAACTTATATTCATAATCTTTAGTTTCATTTTTCAAGTAAAGTCCCAATCAAAACTTAAAGAAAAAATTTTAATATGAAGTTCTGGACCCTATTTTAAGAAGATTCACAAAACTGGCCTTTTTCCCAGTCCCACTTTTCCTTGGCTAGCAGACACATCCAATTCCATAAAATGCTATCAAGGTTTCTCCCCAGAGATTGAGTGATTCAGCTTAAATTTTCTAAATTTTTTTTTTTTATTAAGACACATTACTCTCAGGATCAGAAAAACATCAATTAACATTTTTTTTAGAACACAAGATGAAAGCCTACTTGGTTTCTGCACGTTCGTCTCTATATTCTCAGTACCGGGCACTCAGTAGCTCCTGAGTTTGCACTTAGTACTTCAACAAGCCTTGGCTCCTTGGGGATTCAGATGAAGGGACTTCAAGAGGCAGCTAGCTTACTTGCTGGTCTGCCTGGCATGGGAGATGCTTGCCTTGGCAAAGGCCCTCTCTTTTCCAGACATACCTCAGCTGTCCTGGCCCTGGGAGCTTCGCCAGCGGAGCCAAGCTCCAGCCCTGCTTGTAATATGCAGTGTGGCTGGCAGGAAGAAATCCGATCATGAAGTTAGTGAGCCTCCTTGGCCTTCAGGCTCCTTCCTCCCATTCACACAGCATTTGATTTTATTCTGGAGCCACACTTTCTCTGACCACCAACGCAGTGCCCTGTGGGAGCAGCAAATCCGCAAATCTGGTCAGGGCTTAACGCTGGGCTCCAGGGAGAGTGTGAAGTTTACCTTCCCGTTTGCTACTTCCTCCTGTGTTTGTCAAACTAAGATGACCCTTCATGTTCTATGTCAGACTGAAGCTTGGTATTCATCTAAGGACCCCTTCCTTTCTTCCAGCCACGTGAGGTGTGATCCCTGTGACCTGATAAGCTCTGTGTTAACTCAGTTAATAGAGAATTCAGGTAAATTTTGGAAGCACTTGATCCCAAATTATCTAATTAACTGAGGAGTCAAAGGTGAGCAGGGGTTCTCAATAACCTGGCCCAGTGAGTTAATAGAAAGAGTTTATTCCCCGGAAATACTTTATTGGCCCCACTCAAGGATGAGTCAGCCTGAGCTTCACCAGAAAAAACAGTGCTATTCCTAGAGAGGAATCCTTTGGGACAGGGCCCATGGAATTCCTCAGCATGCAGAAAAGCACACGGGCTTGCAGCATAGAAAGTGCACAAGCTTTGGCATCGGTGTCCCAATTGATTTGCTCGGATATGTAACAGCTATAGGTCGTCAGACAAACAGGCTGGCCTTTCTACAAGCCTCCATTTTCTCACCTGAAAAATGAAGCCATAACACCTGCCTTATAGGACTGGGGCTGGCCTGCCAGTGTGGATGGTTGTAAAGACGGAGTCCACAGATGGCCCCTACTCAGTAACAGCTTGTTACATGCCAGGTAGCTCCTCTTTTTATGCCCATTTTACAAGGAGGAAACTGGAACACAGAGAAGTTATAGCACTTGCCCAGGATTTCCCAGCTGCCAATGTTAAGAATGGACCAGAGGGGGCCTGAGGCGAGGAACCCCAAACAAGGCACAGACAAGGTCCCCTCTTCCCCATCCCCCAAAGAACCCACAGAAACTGAGCCTGAGCAGGTGGGCAGCATAAACCCAATGAATGAAGCGCGCGGCCTTTGAGGAACCTGGAGCACAAGGGATGCCAGGACAGATGCCAATCGTGGCTGATGGCCTGGCAAGGCTGGGGCAGCGGTTTACAGGCCCTGCCGGATAGGGGCTGGCAACCAGCAGTCTGAGGGAATAGAGGTGATTACCGGCACACGTGGGGGTTCCAAGGCAAGTGCTACAAAGCAAGTGCCTTTTTAAACTTTTGTCTAAACCCCCATTTGGAAGTGAAGGCCCAGACTATTCTGGGTTTGTTCTTTCCAAGCTTAAAAAAGTAAAGCAAGCAGGAGCTAGAGTCAAAACAAATGTTTGAGACAGATGAACCACATAACTGTTAAAGCCAGAATCTCCCCCGAAGCTAAGGAGTGCTGAATTTGGAGCGTGCACTTTGAACAACCGTGTACCCATCACAGGCAGTGGGAAGTCAGCTGTCCCAGGAGGAGCAATTTTCTTATCAAAGTGGAGACAAGGGAGCCTCCTCCCAAACAGTCCTCTTGGCGCTAAGGATGCTTTAAAATGAGTAAAAATAATATTGCATTTAAAAAAACCAACACAAATCAGAAATGACTTGAATAAGCTTATTCCTGTAACATGCCCCTCCTGTGCATTACATCAACCCCTAATCTTTGTATTTTCCCAAGTTGAAGACAAATCAAAACACTTCCCCAAATGCTGATGACTGCCCCCCTTCGGGATGGCAGGAAAACAAACTTAAGAATCTAAACAAACAAATAAATAAAAATAAACCCACCATCCCAGCCCCCATCCACCCCAGCAGGTGAGCAGACAAGCCTCTCAGGCTGGAGCTGTCCATACTTTATTTCTGGTATGGAGCGATGGAGATCTCCTCTAGCACCCAGTGCTAAGGCAACATTTCCAATTTGAATACTCCATTGGTCAGGCTGCTGCAGGCGACCTGGCTTTAGCAAGACCACCTGGGTGGCTGACAGAGTCTTAGTGCTCCAGCCGGGTGTCAGGCCCGTGCCTCTGAGGTGGGAGAGCCGAGCTCAGGACATAGGTCCACCAGAGACCTCCTGACCCCACATAATATGAAACAGTGAAAGCTCTCTCAGAGATCTCCATCTCAACGCTAAGACCCAGCTCCACTCAACGACCAGCAAGCTACAGTGCTGGACACCCTATGCCAAACAACTAGCAAGACAAGAATACAACCCCACCCATAGCAGAGAGGCTGCCTAAAATCATAATAAGTTCACAGACAGCCCAAAACACACCACCGGACGTGATCCTGCCCACCAGAAAGACAAGATCCAGCCTCATCCACCAGAACACAGGCACCAGTCCCCTCCACCAGGAAGCCTACACAACCCACTGAACCAACCTTACCTACTGGGGGCAGACACCAAAAACGGTGGGAATTACGAACCTGCAGCCTGCAGAAAGGAGACCCCAAACACAGTAAGTTAAGCAAAATGAGAAGACAGAAAAATACACAGCAGATGAAGGAGCAAGGTAAAAACCCATCAGACCAAACAAATGAAGGGGAAATAGGCATTCTACCTGAAAAAGAATTCAGATTAATGATAGTAAAGATGATCCAAAATCTTGGAAATAGAATGGAGAAAATACAAGAAACGTTTAACAAGAACCCAGAAGAACTAAAGAGCAAACAAACAATCATGAACAACACAATAAATGAAATTACAAATTCTCTAGAAGGAATCAGTAGCAGAATAACTGAGGCAGAAGAACGCATAAGTGACCTGGAAGATAAAATAGTGGAAATAACTACTGCAGAGCAGAATAAAGAAAAGAGAATGGAAAGAATTGAGGACAGTCTCAGAGACCTCTGGGACAACATTAAACGCACCAACATTAGAATTATAGAGATCCCAGAAGAAGAAGAGAAAAAGAAAGGGACTGAGAAAATATTTGAAGAGATTATAGTTGAAAACTTCCCTAATATGGGAAAGGAAATAGTCAATCAAGTCCAGGAAGCACAGAGAGTCCCATACAGGATAAATCCAAGGAGAAACACACCAAGACACATATTAATCAAACTATCAAAAATTAAATACAAAGAAAAAATATTAAAAGCAGCAAGGGAAAAGCAACAAATAACATACAAGGGAATCCCCATAAGGTTAACAGCTGATCTTTCAGCAGAAGCTCTGCAAGCCAGAAGGGAGTGGCAGGACATATTTAAAGTGATGAAAGAGAAAAACCTGCAACCAAGATTACTCTACCCAGCAAGGATCTCATTCAGATTCGACGGAGAAATTAAAACCTTTACAGACAAGCAGAAGCTAAGAGAATTCAGCACCACCAAACCAGCTCTACAAAAAATCCTAAAGGAACTTCTCTAGGCAGGAAACACAAGAGAAGGAAAAGACCTACAATAACAAACCCAAAACAATTAAGAAAATGGTAATAGGAACATACATATTGATAACTACCTTAAATTTAAATGGATTAAATGCTCCAACCAAAAGACAAAGACTTGCTGAATGGATACAAAAATAAGACCTGTATGTATGCTGTCTACAAGAGACCCGCTTCAGACCTAGGGACACATACAGACTGAAAGTGAGGGGATGGAAAAAGTTGTTCCATGCAAATGGAAATCAAAAGAAAGCTGGAGTAGCAATTCTCATATCAGACAAAATAGACTTTAAAATAAAGACTATTACAAGAGACAAAGAAGGAGACAAGAAACTACATAATGATCAAGGAACCAATCCAAGAAGAAGATATAACAATTGTAAATATTTATGCTCCCAACATAGGAGCACCTCAATACTTAAGGCAAAAGCTAACAGTCATAAAAGGGGAAATCGACAGTAACACAATAAAAGTAGGGGACCTTTAACACCCTACTTTCACAAATGGGCAGATAATCCAAAATGAAAATAAATAAGGAAACACAAGCTTTAAGTGATACATTAAACAAGATGGATTTAATTGATATTTATAGGACATTCTATCCAAAAACAACAGAATACACTTTCTTCTCAAGTGCTCATGGAACATTCTCTGGATAGATCATATCTTGGGTCACAAATCAAGCCTTGGTAAATTTAAGAAAATGGAAATCATATCAAGTATCTTTTCCGACTACAACGCTATGAGACTAGATATAATTACAGGAAAAAATCTGTAAAAAATACAAACACATGGAGGTTAAACAATACACTACTAAACAATCAAGAGGTCACTGAGAAAATCAAAAAATACCTAGAAAGAAATGACAAGGAAAACATGATGAGCCAAAACCTATGGGATGCAGCAAAAGCAGTTCTAAGAGGGAAGTTTATGGCAATACAATCCTACCTCAAGAAACAAGAAACATCTCAAATAAACATCCTAACCTCACACCTAAAGCAAACAGAGAAAGAAGAACAAAAAACCCCCAAAGTTAGCAGAAGGAAAGAAATCATAAAGGTCAGATCAGAAATAAATGAAAAAGAAATGAAGGAAACAATAGCTAAGATCAATAAAACTAAAAGCTGGTTCTTTGAGAAGATAAACAAAATTGATAAACCATTAGCCAGACTCATTAGGAAAAAAAGGGAGAAGACTCAAATCAATAGAATTAGAAATGAAAAAGGAGAAGTAACAACTGACACTGCAGAAATACAAAGGATCATGAGAGATTACTACAAGCAACTATATGGCAGTAAAGTGGACAATCTGGAAGAAATGGACAAATTCTTAGAAAAGCACAACCTTCTGAGACTGAACCAGGAAGAAACAGAAAATATAAACAGACCAATCACAAGCACTAAAATTGAGACTGTGATTAAAAATCTTCCAACAAACAAAAGCCCAGGACCAGATGGCTTCACAGGTGAATTCTATCAAACATTTAGAGAAGAGCTAACACCTATCCTTCTCAAACTCTTCCAAAATATAGCAGAGGAAGGAACACTCCCAAACTCATTCTACGAGGCCACCATCACCCTGATACCAAAACCAGACAAAGATGTCACAAAGAAAGAAAACTACAGGCCAATATCACTGATGAACATAGATGCAAAAATCCTCAACAAAATACTAGCAAACAGAATCCAACAGCACATTTAAAGGGTCATACACCATGATCAAGTGGGATTTATCCCAGGAATGCAAGGATTCCCCAATATACGCAAATCAATCAATGTGACAAACTATATTAACAAATTGAAGGAGAAAAACCATATGATCATCTCAGTAGATGCAGAAAAAGCTTTGACAAAATTCAACACTTATTTATGATAAAAACTCTCCAGAGAGTAGGCACAGAGGGAACTTACCTCAACATAATAAAGGCCATATATGACAAACCCACAGCAAACATCATTCTCAATGGTGAAAAACTGAAACCATTTCCACTAAGACCAGGAACAAGACAAGGTTACCCACTCTCACCACTATTACTCAACATAGTTTTGGAAGTTTTAGCCACAGCAATCAGAGAAGAAAAAGAAATAAAAGGAATCCAAATTGGAAAAGAAGAAGTAAAACTGTCACTGTTTGCAGATGACACAATACTAGACATAGAGAATCCTAAAGATGCCACCAGAAAACTACTAGAGCTAATCAATGAATTTGTTAGAGTAGCAGGATACAAAATTAAGGCACAGAAATCTCTTGCATTCTTGTACACTAATGATGAAAAATCTGAAAGAGAAATTAAGGAAGCACTCCCATTTACCGTTGCAACAAAAAGAATAAAATATCTAGGAATAAACCTACCTAAGGAGACAAAAGACGTGTTTGTGGAAAACTGTAAGACACTGATGAAAGAAATTAAAGATGATACAAACAGATGGAGAGATATACCATGTTCTTGGATTGGAAGAATCAACATTGTGAAAATGACTATACTACCCAAAGCAATCTACAGATTCAGTGCAATCACTATCAAACTACCAATGGCATTTTTCACAGAACTAGAACAAAAAATTTCACAATTTGTATGGAAACACAAAAGACCCCGAATAGCCAAAGCAATCTTGAGAAAGAAAAATGGAGCTGGAGGAACCCGGCTCCCTGACTTCAGACTATACTACAAAGCTACAGTAATCAAGACAGTATGGTACTGGCACAAAAACAGAAATATAGATCAATGGAACAGGATAGAAAGCCCAGAGATAAACCTACACACATATGGTCACCTTATCTTTGATAAAGGAGGCAAGAATATACAATGGAGAAAAGACAGCCTCTTCAATAAGTGGTGCTGGGAAAACTGGACAGCTACATGTAAAAGAATGAAATTAGAACACTCCCTAACACCATACACAAAAATAAACTCAAAATGGATTAAAGACCTAAATGTAAGGCCAGACACTATAAAACTCTTAGAGGAACAGAGTTCATAGGCAGAACACTCTATGACATACATCACAGCAAGGACCTTTTTGACCAACCTCCTAGAGAAATAGAAATAAAAACAAAAATAACAAATGGGACCTAATGAAACTTAAAAGGTTTTGCACAGCAAAGGAAACCATAAACAAGACAAAAAGACAACGCTCAGATTGGGGGAAAATATTTGCAAACAAAGCAACTGACAAAGGATTAATCTCCAAAATATGCAGGCAGCTCATGCAGCTCAATATCAAAAAAACAAACAACCCAATCCAAAACTGGGCAGAAGATCTAAACAGACATTTCTCCAAAGAAGATATACAGATTGCCAATAAACACATGAAAGGATGCTCAACATCACTAATCATTAGAGAAATGCAAATCAAAACCACAATGAAGTATCACCTCACACTGGTCAGAATGGCCATCATCAAAAAATCTGCAAACAATAAATGCTGGAGAGGGTGTGGAGAAAAGGGAACCCTCTTGTACTGCTGGTGGGAATGTAAATTGATACAGCCACTATGGAGAACAGTATGGAGGTTCCTTAAAAAACTAAAAATAGAACTACCATATGACCCAGCAATCCCACTACTGGGCATATACCCTGAGAAAACCATAATTCAAAAAGAGTCATGTACCACAATGTTCACTGCAGCTCTATTTACAATAGCCAGGACATGGAAGCAACCTAAATGTCCATCGACAGATGAATGGATAAAGAAGATGTGGCACATATATACAATGGAATATTACTCAGCCATAAAAAGGAACGAAATTGAGTTATTTGTAGTGAGGTGGATGGACCTAGAGTCTGTCATACAGAGTGAAGTAAGTCAGAAAGAGAAAAACAAATACCATATGCTAACACATATATATAGAATCAAAAAAAAAAAAAGGTTCTGAAGAACCTAGGGGCAGGACAGGAATAACGACGCAGACGTAGAGAATGGACTTGAGGACACGGGGAGGGGGAAGGGTAAGCTGGGGCAAAGTGAGAAAGTGGCATGGACTTATATACACTACCAAATGTAAAACAGATAGCTAATGGGAAGCAGCCGGATAGCACAAGGAGATCAGCTTGGTACTCTGTGTACACCTAGAGGGGTGGGATAGGGAGGGTGCGAGGGAGACGCAAGAGGGAGGAGATATGGGGATATATGTTTATGTATAACTGATTCAGTTTGTTATATAGCAGAAAGTAACACACCATTGTAAAGCAATTATACTCCAATAAAGATGTTACAATCAATCAATCAATCCACCAGCTCTAACTGAAAAGCCCAAAGTGAAAAGACCAGTAAGTTGTGTCTTCTGAGGTTTAAGAAGTAATCAAAGTATTTGATTTTCATCCAGCAAGTTTTTCCTCCTGTTACACAGAGGCAAATGACTTATTCTTAGATTTTTTTTTTTACTATTAATTAATTAATGTATTTATTTATTTTTGGCTGCATTGGGTCTTCATTGCAGCGCGCGGGCTTTCTCTAGTTGCGGCCAGCAGAGGGCCACTCCTCGTTGTGGTGCGTGGGCTTCTCATTGCGGTGGCTTCTCTTGTTGCAGAGCATGGGCTCTAGGTGTGCGGGCTTCAGTAGTTGTGGCACACGGGCTCTAGAGCACAGGCTTCAGTAGTTGTGGCACGTGGGCTTAGCTGTGCCGCAGCTTGTGGGATCTTCCCGGACCAGGGATCGAACGCATGTCCCCTGCATTGGCAGGTGGATTCTTAACCACTGCACCACCAGGGATATCCCTATTCTTAGATTTTTAAAAAGTGGTTTCTATTCTTAGATTTTAAAAAAAAGTATTTCCCAGAGCCTGCAAATTCTTGATCAACATACTAGAATTCAAAGTTGAATTCCATCTCATGAATCAAATTATTTTGATTTTCTATCATTCTTTCCTTTGCCCTACAGGCTGGATGAAAACTCTACAAGGTGGCGACCTCTCCTGAAATGATCAGAAAGAGTTTAACATCATGGCATAAAAACAATTTACGAGTGGTGTTTGGATGAAAAGGTTTTGTAGGAGTCAAGTGTATGAGGAGTACTTATTAAAAGCCTGGCCAGGAATATTGATATTAGAAACGTACTTACAGTGAAGAGTTCCATCCCACCTACCAGCCCACTTGTACCCCCGCAGCCTTAGAACTCATTTGTGAAGGACCTTGCTGCTAAGGGCCTTGCTACTCAGTGTGGTCCTTGGACCAGCAGCATCAGCATCACGTGGGAGCTTGTTAGAAATGCAGATTCTCAGGTCCCACACAGACCTGCTGAGTTAGAATCTGTATATTAAGCAGATCTCCAGGTAACCTCTGTGCACATGACCATTTGAGAAGCCCCGGTCCACATCACTGACCCACCCACTCAGGAAACATATGATGTTGACCCATGGAGACCAACTTCCTGTGCTCTCTGCCCTCCAGAAAAAGACATACACAGCCGATGCATTTGAGGGCTCCTGTCTTAGTGAGGACACACTTTTCTGGAGCTGGAGATCCACCCATTAACATGCCCCATTGTCTGGATCCCCACCAAAGCAGACTCTGGGACAAGGACTGGGGTTCGAGTAGTTTGGGAGGTGACCTTAGGTGCTCCCTGAAGGAGTGGGGATGAGAAAGCTGGGTCACCTCTCTGCCAACACCTGCCTCTCCTTGGTTGACAGTTGTTCCAGGGACATTGAACTTCCCTTGGCCACAGATGAAGAGACAGGGTCTGAGAGAGGACCCTTCCCCAGCGCAGCACCCTGGAGTGCTCTGTGGGCTCACGCAGTCCTGTTTCAGGGGACATCTGCTTACTAATCTCTCCCCCTGGGTTGGCACATCCACTTTACTACTTCTATACACAGCTCAGGACTATCCTTTCTCTTTCCTTGCTGCCACAACAGATCAGCTCCCATCTCCTCCCACCTAGGCCAGTGTAAAACAGCTTCTCTGTGGATGCCCTGTTCTCAGCTGTCCCCAGTCTGGTCTACAAGCTGCCCCAGGTGAATCTGAACACACTACTCTGTCTACTTCTGCCCAAAAGCCTTCAAAGGTTATTAACAGCCACACTTGTCACTGCTTCCTAACTGGGGTGTGCACTGGAACCACCTGGGAGCCAGAGATACCATGCACAGCTGTGCACGCTGTTCACTGCACAAGAGACCTGGCTGAGGTGGGGAAGGGGCTGAAACCCACCCTATGCTGCTCTCCGCAGGCCCTGTACCCTGGCAAGAGGCTGTGGCCCACCAGAGGGGGCACTTCTCTGCAATTTGTAAAATGGTGCTAGACAGACTGTGATGATTTTGCGGAAAGCTTTGTAAAAAAGCCCCCCGTGGAAGCCCCACTGAATCAAAGCACACAGCATGGGCCAGCATTTGCTGAAAGCTCCCTGGGTGCTTCCAACACGCACCCAAACTAAGAACCCTCAAAAGTTAGGTTACATTAAAATCCTTGTTAAAGATGCAGATTGCTGGGGCTTCCCTGGTGGCACAGTGGTTAAGAATCCGCCCGCCAATGCAGGGGACATGGGTTCGAGCCCTGGTCCAGGAAGATCCCACATGCCGTGGAGCAACTAAGCCTGTGCGCCACAACTACTGAGCCTGCGCTCTAGAGCCTGCAAGTCACAACTACTGCGCCCGCGAGCCTAGAGCCCATGCTCTGCAACAAGAGAAGCCACTGCAATGAGAGCCCTGCGCACTGCAATGAGGAGTAGCCCTCACTCACCGCAACTAGAGAAAGCCTGCACGTAGCAACGAAGACCCAACGCAGCCAAAAATAAATAAATAAATTAAAAGAAAAAAAAAGATGCAGATTGTTGAGCCCACCCTCAAGAGTGGGATGCTTTAGAGCAGAAGCAGGGTCAGGAAATCTGGATTTTGAATCTGAGGCAAACTTTCTATACCAGCCTTTGAAACCCTAGCCCCAAGGGCTAGCCATTTTGGAGGTTAAGAGATGGAGACCCAGACAGAAGGGAAAAAAGTGCTTTCCCTGGGGTTCAAACCATCGTGATGACAGAATATCTTTTATTATGGCCCTTCCTGCCTACAGGTCCTCAGACTGGAGCCCTGCCCACCATGCCCCCAGGGCAGTGACCCAGAGAGATGATGTCTACAGAGACCAAGACCAGCTCCCACATGGGTGCCCACCCCCTGCGGCCCTGGAGGAAGCCCATCCATCCACTCAACAAGTGTTTCTTATTTTGTCTCAAATGGGAAACAGCTTCTGTAGAATAATTCTTATGCATGAGACACGTATGTTTTCTGTTACGTCTTACATTCCTTTGTTCACGCCCTCGCTTAATTATTTTTTAAGCAGCCTCGATGTCCTGCATTGGATAACATACCTTTATAATACAGTCCTTGCTGTCTCCAGGGGATGCTCCCAGCCTGCGAGGAGGGAGAAGGACCAAGCTGTTTGAGGGAAGACTCCTGTGATGAGTGTTTGGGTGAGGCACACTCACAGGGCTAAAATTGGTCTCTCCTGACAAGAGAATCTTCACTCCCCCCAACCTCATTGCCATTAGTCCTATTTCATTATTATTACATACTTTCATTATTGTTACTCATTATTATTACCACTGCTTTACCTTTCCTTTTAATTAACTAAAAACCTCTACCAGTTCTTAAATTTTTATTTTTTTTATTTTTTGGCTGTACTGCATGGCTTGTGGGATCTTAGCTGCCCGACCAGGGATTGAATCTGCACCCTTGGCAGTGAAAGCATGGAGTCCTAACCACTTGACCACCAGAGAATTCCCTACAAGTTCTTTAATTTATGGAATTCAAGACCTGACAGAGTGATTTCCAGACAGTCCCATCAGTGCTGACTTCAGTGGGAAAATTTAGTTCATCATGTGAACACACGGGTCAAAAGCTATTATGACAATAGTCAAAAATACCCTTCATAAAACAGCAAGAGCCAGCTGAGAGTCCTCTTGTTCAGTACTGTTATCTACATTCTATGAAGCCACCATCAACCCTGATACTAAAACCAGACAAAGACACTACCAAAAAAAGAAAATTACAGGACAATATCTTTGATGAATATAGATGCAAAAATTCTCAACAAAATATTAGCAAACCAAATCCAACAACACATAAAAAAAGATCATAACCACAACCAAGTTGGATTCATCCCAGGGTCACAAGGATGGTTCAACATATGCAAATCAATCAATGTGATACACCACATCAACAAAAGAAAAGACAAAAACCACATGATCATCTCAATAGATGCAGAAAAAGCATTTGATAAAATTCAACATTGATTCATGATAAAAACCCTTAAGAAAGTGGGTATAGAGGGAACACATCTCAACATAATAAAAGCTATTTATGACAAACTCACAGCCAATATAATACTCAACAGTGAAAAGCTGAAAGCCTTCCCGCTAAAATCTGGAACAAGACAAAGATGCCCACTCTCACCACTTCTCTTCAACATAGTATTGGAAGTCTTAGCCACAGCAATCAGACAAGAAAAAGAAATAAAAGGGATTCAAATTGGTAGGGAAGAGGTAAAATTGTCATTATGTGCAGATGACATGATAATATATATAGAAAACCCAGAACTGTTGTCTAGTGTACTAAAAGCCTGAGAACAGGTCCCTGTAGTGGGTGCAGGACCTGTGCTCTGTTACTAATTTAACCAACAGATACTATTAGACTAACCTCATGTGTCAGGCATGGAGGGAAACAGGCATATCCCTGTCCTAAGCAAGCTTTTCTTTTAAATACCAGACACAGAATAATTGCCTTGGCGGCTGACCTAACAAAGAAACATATACCAGCTGAGGGTTCGAACTTTAGGGAATGCCCACGAGAAAAGGGCAGAGTTGGGAGCATGGGCTGTATCTTAGGTATTCAGACTGTGCACACATCAAAAAAAAAGCCTGACGCCAAGAACCTCCAGGGTCAATACACAACTACAACAATTACAAGCACTGAATTACCAGCACTGAATTAAGCACAGCATAAATAAATGCTAAAGTTATGTGTCCTTTTCATATTGTCAAGAACAAAATAGACAGGTTTTGTTTTCTAGGATGATACTTGGTTTTCTCTGTATTTGGTTTCAACATTTTCAATTAATTGGTTAGTTGTTTAAAATGACTTACAAAGAGGAGGAGTTGCTTTTGGTTATTTTAATGGTGAGGTTTTATATTCAGACTTGCTAGAGTTGTTTATGAAAAATTTATGATTTTTCCTGGTTCTTTAAAAAAAGGATGGGCTGCAGGTTTATTAAGACTGCCTAAGCCCTGGTATGTGTGTTCTGAACTTGTTGGAATGAACTAAATTTAGGATTGTGTCTGAAGGGGGCTTGGTTGTGGGGGGAGATGACGGACTGGTTTATTTCTTCCTTCCCAGGCTCTGAGCCTGCAGAAGTAAGTGATGGAGCAGCATTTTCTGTGTCTCTCCCCCACAGGACAGTTTCACTCATTCTCTATTCTCCTTTTTAAGGTGTTTCACTTGTCTTGCTTCCCACACCGGTTTTTAGTTCCGCTTCAGTTGATGAGACTGACACACACCACCTCGCTCACAGCAGGGGGAGGGGAGGCTGGGGACACAGTGCTGGTGGGGCTAGGTCCAGGTCCCCACCGGCCTCTTCACTGGTATCTGGGTGTCTTTTGTTGGAGGAGGGCCCTTGGGCTGCTGGAACGCTCTTTGCTTGTGAACATGGAGAGATGGAAGGGCTTGGGAATTCAAACCCCCTTGGGGGGGACCCTCAACCAAGCTCCCTAGTCCCTGACTGGGACCCTCTGAGGTATGACCTATATTGTGGATTGTGCCCAAGTTACTCACCTTCTTCCTCCCACCCCCCTGGACTTTGATATCATACCTTTGCTTGGCCGCCTTCCCTGTCCCCCTCATGGTTTCTTCTGGGAACACATCCTAGTAAATTACTTTGAAATGATGTGTTGTCTCAGGATTTCATTCTAGGGAACTAAGACTGAGGCAGTGGGAACAGACCATTGCAGAAACATCCAGCTCCCCTCCTTGTTCGGGGCCCTCAGGTAGGGGGATGACAACCTGGCATCAGTGGAGCATTTCAGGCTTCGAGCGAATGGCCTCCCAGGTCTTGGAAACCTCTCACCCTCTCTAATGCACGATGCAGGGCAGAGCTGCTTCCCTGGGACTGGCAGTTCCAAGCAACTCAGGATCTTTTAAAACAAAGAATCCCAGCCGCCAAACATTAAGGATGCCAGCGTAGACGGCTGTGCAGACTTACATGACTCACATCTTGATTTTAATTCACTTAAGTGCCTCTTAAATATGGACTCATTTAATTATTGCTCCTCAGCATTTTCCCTTGGTCCATTTGGGAAGGATGCCTCCCGCACTGTCCATGCCGGGCTGCAGGCAGGGGCCCCTGAATGGCGAGTGAAAGCTGCTTTCCTCTTTACAGAGCTTCCCAGGGGAAGGAA
Source organism: Balaenoptera physalus (assembly GCF_965194825.1). Taxonomy (NCBI): domain Eukaryota; kingdom Metazoa; phylum Chordata; class Mammalia; order Artiodactyla; family Balaenopteridae; genus Balaenoptera; species Balaenoptera physalus. The sequence goes on along the minus strand of NC_138896.1, from coordinate 62,371,160 downwards.
TTGAGACCCTGGAAACTTCTCAACTTGTGATCACATGATTTTTTTCAAACCGATTTAGGTTCAAATCTTAGTTCTACCACTTACCAAGTGGTGCCTTAAGTTACCTCCCCATAAAAGCACAGATAGTAATTCTTACACCATAATTTCTCTATAAGGATTGAATGAGTTACTACGTTAGCTGCCACCACAGTGTTTGTTGATGCTATTAGGCTCCAGAGCGGGACTTTTCAAGTGTTTTCTTTGCTTGGCCACCTACAGTTGCTGGCAAATCCTTAGCCTTCAAACCACCTCCAGAATACGACCCTCAACCTGGCTGGGCTGCCTGAAAACTAAGACAGAGCTAATGTGTACTGGACTTGGACCACGTGGCAGACACTGCTTTAAGTACTTTGTGAGGATGAACTGATTTATGCTTCTCAACCACCCTACAAGGTAAGTATTACTTTATCCATTTTGCAGATCAGGATTCGCAGGCCCAGGAGGGTGAAGTAACTTGTCCGAGGTCACAGAGCAGCCACGTGGTAGAGCTAGAATCCACATCAGCAGTCTAACCAGAGCCCGTACTGCCTCACAGAAGTCAGTCTGCAAAGGGGCCTCAGGGTGCATGGTGATAGTGTGTTTTTCCTTTGCTCTGCCATAACCTGACTAGTTCTCAGACTTTTCTGTGCATTGGAGCCACCTGGAGGTATATTAAAATGCACTCTGCTGGGATTCACCCTCAGAGTTTCAGATTCAGTAGGTCTGGGAAGGGGCCCGTGAATGTGCTTTTCTAATCAAGTTCCAGATGATGTGGATGCTGATGTCAGGAGACCACACTTGGAAAACACTGACGTAGATTCTTAGAAACACTGGGCCCGAGGAGGACCCACAATGGAGAACAGTCTCACAAGCGAGAGTGGGGCTTGGTCTGCTGAGCCAGTGGACACCTGAGTGGCCCCCTCTGGGGATGCTGTGAAGTCTGCAGGGCCCCTGCCACTGCTGTATGGGAACCCTTCACAGCCACCGGCTGTCACTGTGACACCTAGATGTCACCTTTCTCCAGGTTGCCTCCAATCCCCCATTCTACAAAATGGGGCTAGAAAATGAACTTCCTAGTGATGCTATGGTGAGGAAATGCTAAAGAGGAACCAAAGGGGGAGGAGGGAATGGACAAACATTTACAGAGTGCCTTCTTCATAACTGGCCCTGGAAGTACCATCTTATTCAATCCTGACATTATAAGTAGGTCTCATAATCCCCACTTTACAGGGGAGGAAAATGAGGCTCCGAGAAGCTGGGCAACTTGTCAAAACGTGTCCAGCTATCAAGCAGCTAAAGTGGGATTCAAACCCAGGTCAGCTTGGCCCCAAGACCCCTGCATTTCCTCTGCCCCAGGCTACGTCCCTGTGACTGTCTGGATGGTGGTCCCCCTGCCCCGGGCACAGCTGGCGCTGAGCAGGCTGCAGAGAGGCCTGCGACCCCATGCAGAGTTCCTGCCAGGGAGGGAAGTGTTTCACAGGCAGCGTTTTAAGCCATGAAACAGACTCTGGTCTGTGTGGGGTTTCCCAACCAGAAATAAAAAGGTCAGATGTTGTCTCATCGGCTCCAGGATCCAAGGCTCGTCCTTAGTTCAGACAGAAACAGCAGTGTGACCGCAAGTGGAGTGGCCCCAGGCCTTCAGAAATGGCCGGGAGACCCCTTGCTGGCAGCCAGTGTGCCCATCCGTGAGTCCCAACCCTTGTGAGGAAAGCTCAACAGGCTTTTTATAAAGAGCAAAGAGAATTTTCTTTGGCACGAGGTTCAGATTTCCTGCCCCGTTCCAGTGACCTCATGAGGGTGTGTGGAAGCAACCCCCGGACCCCTCCCCAGGGCCAACAACCTCGCCTCGCAGCTCAAGCTTCCTGCTTGTTTGGGGATAGAGCTTGTTTCTCGCCTTCTGAATGTGAGGCCCTCCTCCTCCTCTGTCTGTGGCTCAATCCGCTGCCCTCCTCCACGTTTGGAGGCAACAGGCAGCCCCTTCAGCTCGAACCTTCTAGATGAGGGGGCCTGGAAGAGGGAGGCCTTGTGTCGTGAGCGCCAGCTCTGCATCTCCTCAGCAGATGAAACTTTAACTGCTGAAAAATGACACGTGGGAAAAGAATTCTGGCTTTAAATCTTACGACCAGGCAGCACTAAAAGGTGAAAGGAAAAGTCACATGAACTTGGAGACGACAAAAGATCCCAGTGTCATTGTCCACGGGGCCGAGGTCTCTCAAGGGTTTCTGAGAAGGGGTTTCCCTAACTAGAAATTCTGTCCACTCCATCAGCGGGCCATCATCCCATGCCACAACCTCCAGCCAATGGCGTTTGAACCCAGTCACTTTTAGAGCCACTGGTCATGTCTTAGAGTTCTAAGTGGACACTTAAGATGGTCACAGGGCACTGGGGCGTCAGGACTGGGGTGGAGAGAGCCTCCTTCTCCATCAACATAAGGAGGACTGGAGGATTGGGCTCCGTCAACTGCCAGCTGGGAGACTTTTGCCCAAGTTACTTGCCTGAGCCCAATTTCTGCTTTGGTAAGTGGGGTAATGAGACTGGAGCAGATATCTGTTTCTTGCCACCTGCATCATCCAGGTTTCTGATGACACTCCCCCCCACACACACACACAAATTCCCTCTGGGGAGCCACCTCCTCCCCACCCTCAGCCCAGGGGCTTTGGGTGGCATTCCACCTCACTCCCACTCCCCTAAGACGTGGGCCACATGACCTAGGTGTAAGCTAATTAGACCAATGAGACTCAATGAAACTTCTGCTAGGACTTTTGTGAAATGAGGTTCCTTGTTCACCATGGCTTGGCTGCCACTTTGCCACCCCGAGGGGACAGGCTGTCTGAGAACAGGGCCAAAACAAGAAACTGACCAATAGAGAGAAACTCTGTGACACTGCTCTGTGGCCCAACAATAATCTGTGGCCAAGGCCAAGCCTAGGTTTTTTCAGTTTGAAAAACAATTCTTTTTTCACTCAAGCCAATTTGGGTTGAGTTTTCTATTTCTTGCCACAAAAAGCATTAAAACAGGTACAAATAAATACCTATCTCATAGGGTTGTGAGACACGAATTAAATAAAAGTCCTTGAAAGGGCCCAGCGGAGGGTGGGCTAGAGGACAGCCCGTGGAATAGGCCTCTGGGCTACAGTTCTGGGGCCCAGCTCCCCCGGGTTGGGAAGGAGGCTCAGCCATGATGGCTCCACGCACCAAGGGGGGTTGGGGGTGCTCATCAGAGGATTTTAGGCGGACACATGTGAAAGTCCAAACTGAGGCAATCCTCTGGCCACCCAAAACTCCACGGAGGAATGACCTATATCTGAAGAAGCCTCAGAGCTGACCTGATTTTCTCAGGCCCTGAATTATAAAGGTGACTTGGGTTCATTCATATCTGGCCAAGGTGCTCAGGCTTACTGCACATCAGACCCTGTCCTTGCCCATCCACATTTGGGAATGCTGCTGCTGGACCTTGGAGGGCCAAGAGATTCCTTCTGTTTTTAATGAGTACCAGGTACTGTTACAGGCACTTTATCTACAGCACCTAACTTGTAAATCTGTAACATCCATCCTGAATAGGTACAGTTGTTTTCAAATATGTCCTTAAGTAATTTGACACTCCTCCCTTCCAAAGGTGGAGCCTAATTCCCCTCCCCTTGAATATGGGCCCAACTTAGTGACTCGCTTCTAAAGAATAGAACATGGCAGAAGTGATGCTGGGTGATTTGTGAGAGACGATCATAAATAGGTGAGCTTCGGCCTGGATCTTGCTCTCTTGGCTGGTTCCCTCTGGGGGAAGCCAGCCACCATATTGTGAGGACACTCAAGCAACCTGCTGGAGGAGCCCATATGGCCAACCACTACCACCAACTTGCTGGCTGTGTGAGAAGCCACCTCAGAAGCAGATCCTCAAGTCTTCAGACAATGGGGGCCCTAGCCAACATCCTGACTGCAATCTCATGAGAGACCACGAGCTAGAACCACCCCTGAATTCCTGACCCGGTATGAGGGGTAATAAATGTTCATTGTTGTTTTACTAGGTTTTTAGGTAACTTTTTACACAACAGTAGATAATGAATACTGTGGGCATCTTTAGGGTTGCTATACAGATCAGGAATCAGACCCAGCAGAGACCCAGAGTCAGACAGAGGGGAGAGGGGGTTTGAATAGGGCCCAATTCACTTGGCTCCAAGGCCAGAGTCTTGCTCCTGTGCCCACTTCAGGGAGCCTGCAGAGTCTCCAAGGCTTCCTTGTATTTTGGCCATAAGTAGGGTGACTGTGCATCCCATTTGCCTGGGACAGCACCAGTTTATGCCTGTATTCCTGGGGCTAATTATTAATAATGTTCCCTTTAAGTCCCCAAAGTGTCCTAGTTTGTTAGATTGCATGCTCACCCCTGAAATAAGGAATCCACCTCTAATGTTCAGGCCTCAGGGTCCCTCTTGGAGGACAGCCTGTAGCCCAAACGATTCTGTTCAGTGCCCAGGTGAGAGGCCTGCTCACCCAGATGCCTTCCCACATGAACCACACTCGTGAGCTCAACCTCCAACACTATCTTTTATTGTTATCTCTTTATTTTTGTATGGGCAGGGGAGGACAACATTTATTTCTTGACAGGATTGACAGTTCCCTGATGTCAGGATCAGGCTCTGTCCTTACTTACGAGGCAGGATGGTAACTGCCATCAGACAGATGGGGGGTCTGGTCCCAGACCTGACACTTACTAGCTTTGTGACTTGGAGCAAATCACAATCTTCTTGCTAAGTTTCTGCCTTTGTAAAATGGAGAGGGTCATTGTACCTCCACCAGGTCACGTGAGTGTCCCTGAGATGGTGCAGGTGGTGATGCCTACCGCAGCTTCTGCATACAGCTGGAGGGAGGGGGGTTCTGCTCTCCCCAGCACTGTCCTGTGCTGAACATCTGTGAGAATCAATCCAGAACAGTAAGTACAACCCTGTACGTGGTTTTCTCTCTCACAAGAAAGAGTCAGATGGAATCCTTTCCTCCTTCCTCTGTCAGAACGGAATTTTCATCAAGGGAGTAGGGCGATTCTTTAGAAACACTGGATTCTCACTCTCCACCCCAGATTTCCCAAAACCTTGCAATGGCAGGCTCCACTTTCTCCCCACTGGATGAAGCGTGAGGATGATGAGATCTCCCAACAGGCTCTCCATCCCTCCTGCATCCACACCTCATGCAACTCAACTTTGCAGCTTCCCCCACGAGGCAGACTTTATTTCTCCACCTTGAACCTGGGTAGAATTTATGACTTACTCTGACCCACTGAATGCTGCAGAAATGATGCTGTGCCTGTTCCAATCCTCATCTCAAGAGGCCTTGGAACTTCTATCCACTCTCTCGGACCCTTGCCAAAGCCACGGGAACCCAGGCTAGCCTGCTGGAGGATGGGAGCCTCCGAGCTCTATCGCTCCCGCTGGCCCAGACAATAGCTGGGCTCCAGATGACCTGCCAGCTCACTGCAGACACCTGAGGGAGGTCAGCCAAGGGCAGCCGAGCCAGGCCCAGAGCTGAACAACTGCTCCGAGAGTCACAAGCAATATTAAATGGTGGTTGTGTGAAGCTGCTACATTTTGGGGTGGTTTGCTACAGCAATGGATACAGAGTCACTGTGTAGAGTAAATGAGGGCACCTGCGAGTTACCTAAGCCCAGTGGAGCCGACAGGAATTGCTCAGGAAGGGGTAGCCACGACGGTGTGGTCACCCATGTGGAGCCCATGCAAGGGAGCCAAGGGAGGGCCCTGCTTGTCCACACTCCACTTTGTAAGAAGCTAAGGCCAACCCTTCTTTTCTTGGTTAAACTCTAAAACGAGGAAGGTGAAAACAAAGGTGAAAACCTTCATCCAAAGGCGAAAACAGAAAAATTAGAGAGAAAAAGAGTAAGAAAATAACTGCAGAACAGCAGCATGGATTTCATCAGGCTGTGAGTGGTGGGACTGCACGATTGAGCCCATCTACTATCGAGGAGGAAAGATGGGGCCTGGGGTTGTGGAATGTGCACAAGAAGCCCTGGCATCACCTCATTTCACTCTTAACTGTGTCCCCTGGGGGCTGAGGAATGAACCTCTGAACACAGAAAAACATCCCGACTCAGAAGACAGATGACAAAAAACGGCCATCAATTTTATTTACTGTCCCCAAACTTTTAAAGCACTTGAGGGTACTGCAAATAGAAAGAAATATAAGAAGAACACAAATGTAATAAAAACAAAAGAGGTGTTTCATAAATTCCTTCAAAGAACTTGTTTTTCTCATCCACTGATGGTGCAGCCACTCCCAGAGAACGCACTTTAAACAGAAATAGCTCCTTGGCAAGACTGTTCCTGAACTAAATATCTGCAAACTGTTGAAGCACACTGAGCTTCTTATTTGAATTGCACCGACCTCTCTGTTAAGATGTTTTTAAAATTTTCAGTATTAATCTCCCTGTAAACAGAAGGAACTTGTGAGTAAAGTAATCAGTTCCTTATTTACCTTTCTTGAAGTCTGGATTTTATTTTATTTGTTTAGCTCCAAGTAAGGTTTCCTGCACACTATAGTTTAAATGTCATAATTTTCCAGATATTTTCATATTTATTTATTTTTCTTAATGTATGTCCAGTGTCAAGAATAGGTAAGGAAGAGTGAGGGTCTACACTCAAACTCCCACCCTCTTCCCTCCAAAACACAAACTCTTACTGGCTCACCTCTACTTAAATTCAGACTGTCTTCCCTTTGGGCTCAAGGAAAATCTCAGTCAACTGATTATGGCTGAGTGAAGAGCTGACCCATGCTTTTGTTCAAATCGCCGAAAGCAATTAGGGGCTGAACTCAGGTTTTGGGAGCCTGGGCTAGGACTGGGGTCAGAAATAGGTTTAGCGGGCTTCCCTGGTGGTGCAGTGGTTAAGAATCTGCCTGCCAATGTAGGCGACACGGGTTTGAGCCCTGGGCTGGGAAGATCCCACATGCCGTGGAGCAACTAAGCCTGTGCGCCACAGCTACTTAGCCTGCGCTCTAGGGCCCGCGAGCCACAACTACTGAAGCCCACGTACCTAGAGCCCGTGCTCCGCAACAAGAGAAGCCACCGCAATGAGGAGCCCGCACACCGCAATGAAGAGTAGCCCCCGCTCACCACAACTAGAGAAAGCCCGTGCGCAGCAACAAAGACACAACTCAGCCAAAAATAAATAAATAAATAAACAAACAAACAAATTTATTAAAAAAAAGAACAAGAAATAGGTTTGGCAAATGCCTCAGATACCCTGTGTGGTTTCCTCCTGGCCCAACTCTGATTCCAGCTCTGGTGTGGTGGACAGTTCCATGGGGCCTCACTTTCAACTGCATCCCTTGCCAGGACAGAATAATCCACTCCTTCGGAGGCAACGTTCAACTGGCTGGGAACAGGAGCCCGAGAATGAATGCTCTGGTCTCCTGTCCTCAAGCAAACATTTATGGGTGACTTTCTATACTTCTCAAAAGGTCCAGGCACCATCAGCAGTGACCTAAAACCACACACATTCATGGTGCCTTTTCTTCCCTCCTTCCTGAGGCCCTGCTCCAATAAACCACCTGCACCCACATCCTCGTTTCAGGCTTTGCAAATGGCAGGCGCCAATGGCCTGTGGCCAGTAAATCTTAGGAAGAGGAATGGTCTAAAAAACAGCACTTTGGGAAAAAGCTGAATCAAAAGGCCCAACAGTCCAACTGAGGCTGAGATGGAGACTTCCAGAGGGAGCTGATGGGGAAGAGGCCTCCTGACAGCTTGAAGGCTCACCGGCAACGTTCTCAAGGACAAATGACCCTTCTGGAACAGGGCAGTGTGTGTGAAGGGGGAAGGAGAGAGAGCAAGGGTGTAAGAAACTAACCTGCGTGGGTTCTTGCTCTGCAAAACCAAACTTCCTTTACTCTTACCTCCACCTTATGTTTCCACCCCGATAGCAAGCCCATCTCATGGAAACTGCTGGACCATCGGTCAATCTTTTCATTTTCTGTTGCTTCCATCCTTAAGTCCCCATTAAGAAGAGAACGAATGAATGACTTTGGAAAAGGAAGATACCACATGGGGCCCGGTGCTGCTAGAACATTCCTTCTTTCCTGAAGAGCAAGCTGGGTACTCAACACCTGGGTGAACTGTGGCTTTAAAAGAGTACAGATGCCCACCAGGCAGGCTCTTTCCTCTCACTGCACGATTAACTCATGAGGCACAAGCAAAAGAAAATGGTTGCTGTATACTTCCAGCCAAGTAAAAGAAACCTCATTTTCCAAAGCCAAAACTAATACTGCACGGGGAAACTGGCTGAAAGCTGATGCTGAGTGCAGGTAGAGGGGTTCAAGGAACACACAGCATAACCCTGGGCTGGGAAACGAGGGCTGGGGGGTCAGGGTTCTCACGTACAAGCTACACTTTCAGAGAAGTTGAAGAAAGAAGGAATTACGCTGAATCTGGACTTGGTTTTCTTAGACAAGGACCAAAAAATCAATATGCTCTTTGGCTCTGTGACTTTCAGTAGACCATCTCCTTCTCCAGGGGCTTGTCCAATCTGTGAAAGGTAACCTTTTTGGGCTTCTATAGCCTGAGGGTCCAATCTCCTATGACAAGTTCAGATTTAAAGCTTGGAGCCATCAACTGGCTAATGACCATCAGCAGTGACCAAATGTGTAAATGGTTCTTTTATGATGACAATTCTGGTCTCAATGAAAAAGCTTCTGTTTTCATTAAGGACAGTGTTTTATGGCTTCTCTTCCAAAGTAAGGAGAAATGATTAACTGTATGTCCTTTCTTCCCCAGATTTAACTGTTAGATTAAAGCTTTAAAATAAATAAGTACAGAAACATTTTTATGGCATTTTATAAACAAATTTGGAGGCTCCAACATTAAGGCAAAACAGAAACTGAAACACTTGCACAACAGTCCTCCCTGCATTTGCGTGTGGACATCTCCCCGTGGGCTTGCCTGGTGCTTCCACCTCCCCTCTGCCTCTCCTCTCACGCACTCACTCCGTTGCAGCCACACTGAACTTTCCTGCAGTGGCCTGTGTTCCTTCTGGTCCCAGCATCTTTGCTCTTCCTGAAAACTGCCCACAGTGCCTCGGGGAAACCTCCCGTGGCACCCAGTGTGCTCCACTCTCCACAGTTACAATCAGTTTCATGAAGAATTCAGCAAATATCTAGTCCCCAATGGACTGGATGCAGACTGAGGGCAGGGCCTATGTCTGCTTTGCTCATGTATCTCCTACACCTAATATGTGTTAATCACGCAATTTATACCTGATGAATGAATGAATGGCATCCTCACCCTCCTCATGATTGAGCCAGCTGCCATTTACACATTCTAAGAACCCACTTTCCCATATGTAAGTTTGGTTCCTTTACACCTTTAGGATATAGGTTAACGGTTATCTCCCCAAGATCTAGTTCTAAATCATGCAAACAAGGGGCTCTTGATTCATGATTCATTTAGTGATTCATTTAGTCTCTTACTGGTAGAACTTGCCTTTGACTATTTAGAGTAAAGCAAAACAAAAACAAGGGCTTTTATCCCATGAAAATCACAGCTATCTCTAGAACCCAGCATCACCCCACTGTACACTAGGAAATTAGAACATGTCACAGGATTCCAGTTGTTATGTGATACAACCTAACCTACTGATTTCCTTGGTGCCTAGAAGAGCTTCAGACCCACTGTGACCACCAGCATCTCTTCTTCCAGACATCCAATGCTCAACAGGTAACCGTTAAAACAGGAAGGATTGTGCTATTTCCACCTTCTTAACCCCACATAAGGACAAAGCTTTCATGTGTGATCTTCTTTTTATTTTGAGTTCACTTGGGGACAAATTAATTCCAGAGAGGAAAACCCAAGGGTGAGGCTGCTGCCAGCTCTGCAGGATCCAGGGTAGAGACACGCAGGCACCACAGAAAAGCTCGCTCCAGGAGGAACTGGTTGGGAGCTGGGTCTGTGTGCCAATATCTTTGGGATACTGAAGAGAACCTTGTTCAGACAAACTGCAGCTGTCTCTGAAAATTCATCAATGCTTCCTTGCCCATTCCCTCTTGCATTAAAAAAAAAAACAAAAACAAACCAAAAAACTGGTGATGTAATGAAAAAGATCTAATTCATGAAGCACCTGGCACTCCAGAGGGTAAGAGCCACAAAGCCACGTGGGCAGCCCGCACACCGCATCAAACATGTAAATTAAGCCTCTTTCTGCAAAGAAGATGCATTCCAGCACCCTGGAGTCAGCCTGTCTGTGCCTGAATCCCTGCTCCACCACTTACCAGCTGTGGCTCTTCCTTAACCTTGCTAAGCCTCAGTTTCCTCACCAGGAAAATGGAGATCATAATTGGACATTGTTGTGAGGGTTAAATGTGTTAATAACAGTTAAGTACTGAGCATAATGCCTGGCACATTAATTAGTGCTCCAGAAAGGGCTAGCTCCTGCTGTTGGATCATGCCCTGTACGTCGCGAGTACAGAGAAAGAATGCAAGCTTCTTGCTTAATTTTGCAAAAACCAACAAAAGCCTGACAATGACAAATATAAGAAAGAAAACTACAGACAAATCTCATTTATGAAAATAGATACAACAATACCAAATAAAATATTAGCACCTTAAATCCAGCAACATAGAAAACATAGAAAAAGAATGATACACAATGACCAAGCAGAGGCTGGAACTTTAAAAATATAATTGATCTTATTCAAATGTCAAAAAAGGGAAGCAATATGAATGGCTTAATATCTCATTATTTTAAGTGTTAATAGTTAATGAAAAAAAGTTATATCTTCAGTGACCCAATTGATCTAAAACTTTAGATTTTAAGTGAATTAGATTGAGCCTCATTCAGAAGAAATAATCACTCAGAACAAATACTTACAAAGTAGATTTATATTAGGTTGTGTTACAAAGATAAACTACTCCATACTGGGTCATTTGAGGGAAAAGATTGTGGTTACAACAAAAAAAAATCAAAACATACCTGACTGGCCCAATCAGTAACTTGAAACGTTTCTGCTGTAATGAACAAAGCCTATTTATGAAAAAGAGGGCCAGCCTGTTTTAGGTCTGGGTACCCAGAAGCAGACCCCTGAGATGAGGATTCATGATCAAAAGATGCATAAAAATGTCCTCCCAGGGAGACGAGTGAGGCAGTGGGGGAAGAAGGATAGGGGCTGGGGAGGAAATGAGGCAAGGATGTGCCAGGGCGGGGGGCGGTGCTCACCTGATCCCACGGGGAGCTCTGGAGTGAGTCACACCTCAGAGCTGTCCCGACCTGGGGTGCTGGGCTTTCATAATCTGGCCCAGAGAGTCTTTGGTCAAGGGCTGCCCAGGTTGGGAAACCTGTGGCTTTTCATGACTACAGGTAGAGCGGCTCCAATAGCCTGAGGTCAACACTCCAAAAAAAAAAAAGGATCACAGGTGCTGGGTGTTAAAAGCAAACCAAAGTGGGGTGTGTGCAGGTGGAGTGGCAAAAACGGCAGGGAGGGATTGGAGAGAATCAGGGTGGAATGCCCACCAACATTATTGGCTAAGAGGGCCAACTGGATAATAGATTAGGGTAGAACCATCATGTCCCTGGTCCACGTTGCAGGCTTGAGACAGTAACCCTAACTCCTCTGGGAAAGTCAGTACAAGCGTAGCTCCAGGAAGAAGTCAGAACCACAGTCAAAATTAGAATCAGACTAGAGATAATAAAGAAATTTAAATCCCTGGTAGCAGCACTTGCGTTAATTGGTTTTTAGTGTTAGCCTATTGATTGGTGAATCATGATTTGCTTTTTAAGATATTGAAAGCATTTTAGAGAGACTTATGAAAAAATTCAATTGATTTAGCTTGCATTCAAAGCTAAATGGGAAAAATCTATTAGGTTGAGCCATTTGAAATTGCCAGTATTCAGCTATCTTAGACCTAAAACAATATCAATTTCATATGGTTCAATGTAAACCACTTAAGTTCATGTTTTTATTACAAGTTATACAAGTATTATGTGAATATCTGTAAAATGGTAGTTCCTTCAAAATAAATGAATTGGATACCAGACATAAGACTAATAGAAGTAACCATTCCTTTTCATGCATAAAAGCTCTTCAGATTTGAATAGATTGAAAGCATATTTGACAAGATGTCAGCATCCATTCATGTTAATGCACTTCCTTAATATGATTAATAAAATGCAGAACTCAGGTCTACAACCAGCAACGTGCCCCACTAAAGGTGAGAGTGAGAAGGATGTTCACTAGGTCTGGCGTTGCTCCCTATTGCCATGCAATGAGAGGAGGAGCATTGCTCCAGAAGAAGTGAAGTTTAATATCAGAAATGACGGAGTAAAATCACTATTTGCATATGACATGATTTCTACCTAAAAAAGGCCTAGATTAATGAAACTGAAAAACTAGGATATAATTTTAGTAAAGTCACCAGTTAAACTTACGCCAAACTTGAAAGCTTTTTTTTTTCATATACATGTAAAAGCCAGCTATAAAGGAAAAGGACCCCATTTACAGCAACAAACATCCAGGAATAATAAAAACACGCAGGACAAGTGGAGAAAATGATGATGCTTTTTTGAGGGAGAGAAAGGAAAAAACGTAGGTGAACAGACAGAGCAGGTTCTTGAAGGAGAAACCCCAAAACTGAAAAATATATATATATTCTTCCAAAATTACATATTTAAAATAATTCCAGTCAAATTGCTATGGAATTTTTCTGAACTTAAATGAATGGCTTATTTGAAAGAATAAGCATGTGACACTAGGCAAAAAAAGTTGAATGCTAAGGGAGAAAATTCTTCTTCCAGATATTAAACTGTCATATAAAGCTTCAGCAATTATGGTTCATGGTATGACCCCGAGGTAGAGAGATGAGGGGACAGAACAGAGAAAACCAGAAATGGATCCAAATGTAAATGGGAATTCAGAACACAAAGACAAGAGTAACTTGAGTCAGCGGTGGTGCGGGTGAGTAATGGAGGGTTTAACCAATCTTTTGGAAACATCTGATGATTTGTGACTATTTGGAAGAAATAAAGTTGGAGCTCTTGGACTTCCCTGGTGGCACAGTGGTTAAGAATCCACCTGCCAATGCAGGGGACACGGGTTTGAGCCCTGGTCCGGGAAGATCCCACATGTCGCAGAGCAACTAAGCCCACGAGCCACAACTACTAAGCCTGCGTTCTAGAGCCCGCGAGCCGCCACTACTGAGCCCGTGAGCCACAACTACTGAAGTCCACGTGCCTAGAGCCCATGCTCCACAGCAAGAGAAGCCACTGCAATGAGAAGCCCATGCACCACAACGAAGAGTAGCCCCCGCTCCCGCAACTAGAGAAAGCTCACGTGCAGCAACGAAGACCCAACGCAGCCATAAATAAATAAATAAATAAATAAATAAATAAATAAATAAATAAATAAATAAATAAATAAATAAATTTATATATATAAAAAAAATTGGAGCTCTACGTTTTTCTCCTTACACCAAAGTAAATTCCACCAACAACAGATTGAAAATATAAGTGTAGAAAAAAAAGGAAACTATGAAGCATTAATAAATACTTGGGTAGATATCTGGAGATGGGGAGGAATTTCTAAGCCAACACCAAAGTTAGAAGCTATGCATAAAGGAAAAGATGGATGAATTTGACTATATAAGAGTTAAAGTCTTCTGTTGGGCAAATTGTGACAAAGTTAAAAGAGAAAGGACAAATTGGGGATAAATGCCATAAGCAAAGAGTTACTATGTCTAGTTTAACATCCATAAAACACTCCACATGTCCCTTCACATAATATATATTCAAATACATAAGTACATAAAAATGACAAGAAGAAATTTGGGACAAACATACGCCAACAATTCCTAGTGGTCATAGCTAGGCCATGGGGTCACAGCAGATCTTTCTGCCCAGCAGAACTGACACCCCTCCCAGGCTCGGGGAGCAACAGAACCTCCTCTTATCCCCACACTAGGAGCCTTCTGGGAGGTGAGACTCTGCGGGGCACTCCCCCAGGGCAAGGCCAACATCTGATCCATCTTTGGGCCCTTGGGTGTCTCGTCACACAACCTAGGTGGCTCAGGGGATGTCTATGGAACTCTCACTTCTGAGATGGCATAAGGAGAGAATGCTTGGCTGAGGGGGACTCCAATGACACCTTTCCCAACTGCGACTTTCAGGAGAGCGGCATCCTTGGAAGGAGTGCCGGTGACTCCTTTTCTGTAGCTGACTGCATGGCGAGGGCTCCAGCACAGTCCCTACCCGGTCCACATAAAGCCCCACCTCTCCTTCCGAAATGGTGATCAGCTCCACTAGACACCAGTAAGCCCAGTTTTCTTCCTTCTGCCTCTGGTAAAGCTTTAGAGAGTTGCATTTTACCTGCTGAGTTGAGTCAGGGCAAACAGGACAGAGCTCTTATCCAAAGGTTGCAGGCTCCACAGGGTCCTCCTTTAACTCTCCCGGAGGAAAACTGAGACCTCTTCACATACAGCTCTAACCACCTGGCCACCCACAGGAACACACTGGGGGCCATCGCTGTGCCACACAGACACATGTCGGGTCAAGGCAAACCTTCGTTTGGAGAAGTGCACACACAGTGGACAAAACACAGGCTTGGCCTCCAGACAGACCAGGCTCAGATCCCAGCTTTGCTGTTTCCTAGCTGCATCATACTGGAACCACCTGTGCCTCTTGGAGCCTCAGGTTCCTCATTTTAAAATTGGGCTTAAAAATATAGTGGGTGATTATAATTACTATTATCCCCAGTTTCACAGGTGGGTCTGTACTCACTCGCGCATATGCCCTGTCAGCCCCCTCATGCATGTTGTCTGTCTTTGCTAAAAACAGGCCCCTTGAGCACCAAATAACTCATCCATTCACCCCCCAGAATCCCACCTGGGCCCTGAGCCATGCCTCTGGGGGTCCATGTGCACACATGAGGGGACATGACCTGTTCCATAGCCTTTGGGAGCTCCCTGAGAGCAGAGGCGGCCTCACTGAGGCCAAAGCTTCCAGACGGCCTGTGTGGTTCGAAAGCTGTATCTACTCTAATCTCCTTCAATCCTACAGCCTGTGGACTGCTGTTCCGTATCCTTCACTCTATCTCAGTGAGGAGCAGAAAGAAGCGAGTGAAAAAGAAAGAACTGTGGCCGGTGATTGAGTGTGGTGTGATGAAGGAACCCATCCTCGCCTGTGAGGCTGACACAAGGGAGGGGGTGGAGGTGTCACAGCTGACCCTCTTGGTCCACATCCCCACCCTGTCTCTCCAGCTGCCGGCATCTGCATTTTTTCACCAGAGAGCTTTCTCTAGTGACAAGGCTCCTCTGTCCCCTTTGCAAGGCAGGCCAGAAGTGTCAGGGTATTAATGCCCCCAGGAGCAGCCCTCAACCAGTGACTGTTGAGAGGTGGTGGGTAAAGCCCCGGCCCCATCACCGCTTGGGCAGCATCACTCTGAGATGCTTGTTCTATGGACCCTGAGTTCCCCAGTGGGAGGAACCCAGTTGTCCAACAGTAGTACTTGGCTTCATAACCTGACCGTTTTCAGCTGCTTTCTTTCTTCTCTCTCACTTTCCCATTCCCCTACCTTCACCTCCCAAACAAACTACTTGCGTTTGAATTCTTCTCTCAGGGTTTACTTCTGGGGAAACCTAACCAAGACATGCATGTCACTTTTGGTTCTTGTAAAGAACCCATAGCACAGATGCTTTTCAAGCTCGTGGGGACTGTAGCTCACATTCTCAGCCCTACCACAGGCCTGCAAACCTGGGGCCATTGCAGAAACCCACTTGGACGAAGGACTGCTCTGCTGGAAACAGCTGCTGGCTTCAAATGAGGAGGGTGTGCTGGAAAACCTGCAGGCATGGCCTTGGTCTGTCGCCTGTCACCCCCAAAAGGCACAGACACAAAGCTGCCCCTCAGTGATGAGTTTTAGCACCAAAGGCCTGATCTTACACAGCAAGACTCTATCACTATGGGGAGGGGTCGGGGTAGCATTTCTCCATTTCTCTGATTCTTGGTGGTTTCCCTTTCCAGGGAGATAAGAAATTAGCATCTCTCTCCAAACTATTAGTTGTTTAAAAAGAGCATTTAATACTTAAAAACTACTAGTGCAATGTAAAACCTAATGGAACTGACACAGTAGTCATAAAGTAGGTAGAAAGACAGAAATATCCTTCATTTATCTATATATACATCCACCATCCATACATTTGTTCATTCAACAATATTTAAGATCGGACTACATCCCAGGCATTGTAGGTGTCAGGGATGAATCAGTGACTAAAAAGTCATTCAAGACAATTAGCAACAATCAGTATGTCAGATGACAGGTTTGATGAAGAAAATTAGGGTACAGGGATGAGATGAGGATGTCTGGAACAGTAGGATATTTCTAGTCAGGTGCCATCTGATCGGAGGCAAGAAGGAAGTGAGGGAGTGGGCCATATGCACATCTGAAGAAGAGTCAGTGCAAAGGCCTTGAGGCAGGAACAAGCTTGGTGTGTTGAAAGGAACAGCAAGGAGGCCATTGCGGCTACAGTGGAGAGGGCAAGGAGGAGAGGGGTGGATATGTTCACAGAAGCAGCAATTGGGTTGGGTCTTATGGAGCCTTATGGGTACTGAACGGAACGAAGCTTTACAATGAGATGGGAAGCCATCGGAGGGTTGTATGCAAAGGAGTGTAACAGAGCAAGGGTGGAAGCAGGGAGTCTAATTAGGAAGGAAGCCACTGCAGCCAATAATAGGCAAAGAAGATGGTGACCTGGGCCAGGATGGAAGCAATGATGATGGCAAAAAGTGGTTGCCTTAGGGATGGACTCTGCAGGTCCAGCCAGCAGGCCATGGTGGGACAGCTGAGGGGTGAGAGAGAAAGAGGGAGCCAGGAAGAATGGAGTTGCTGTTTCCTGCAAATGGAACTGGTCTGGGGGGATTAGGATCCCACTTTGGACATCCTTCTCTCCTGTTAGAAATGTTCTCACTCATGATGTAGGTGATGGCTAGATGGATACAGATATATGCAAAAAATTATTGATCTGCACACTTAAGATGTATGTATTTTAATCTATGTAAATTGTATCTCAAGGAGAAAAATGCTATTAAAGACTAAAAATGAAACCCCCAAAATGAAGTAATTAACTATACTAATAGTTGCTGATGGATCCAGAAAAAAAAAAAAAAAAAAAGAACGGAGAAATGAGCCCTGGATTCGGCCAGGTGGAGGTGATGCTTGTCTGCATGTCACCTGTTAGTCACAGCCAGTCTCAAGCACAGTCTACTCTCTGGCTCAGGGAACCTTCCCCTTTTCTCTAGTTGTACACACATTCTCTTTATCTCAGTCTTAGTGTGTGGCAGCTGTGCTCACAGCTCAGTGACCCTGTCACCTCTAGGAAGGGGACCACCCCCCCCCCGCCCCCCGCACACTGTCCTGAGACCTTCCTCTAGAGGCCTCAGGACCCCTCCCTGTTTGTGAATTTCCCTGTTTTCTCCAGCATACGTTCCTTTACGGAAGAGCTCACCTTGTTGCTTCCTGCATGGTGGAATGGCTGCCATTTTAAAATTTAGCACTAGAGAGAAGCAGCATCACCTCTAGCCACAGAGACAGAGAGTGATTTCCCCAGTCGGCCAACCAGATTTTCAGGAAAGCATCTGAGAGATTTCCCGGCGGCTCAGACAAGGAAAGCTGGGCCAAAAGGTGATGTTAGCACCAGCTCAGCCACTTACTGGTTGTGTGACCTCAGTCTCATTAACCTTTATGAGTCTTGAACATAAAATGATTGTGTTCCCTTAACCTTGGGAGTCTCGATTCCCTCATCTATACATTGGGAATAAGAGCCCCCATCACACAGGGATGTGGTGAGGGTTCAGTGAGATAAAGCCCCCAGCCCCGTGCTTGAAGGATGCTTCATAAAAGCCTCCTCCTTCCCTCCCCAGGCACTCCGTGAGCGGCTCCATGTCTGCCCAGAGGGCATCACACCCAGAGCACCACCAGGCCTCTGTTCCAAGTGCATTTAGGGTCCTCATCAATGTCTTGGTAAGTTACCAAGTTAGATGACCTAAAGTCAGGAGCTCAGACCTCCCTCAAATTTTGCTATGCAGGCAAATACCTAAGGATCTTGTTAAAATGCAGATACTGGTCAGCAGATCCGGGTAGTCAGGGTGGAGATTCTGCATGTCTAACAGGCTCCTAGGTGAGGCTGTGCTGCTGGTCCATGACTGTATTTTGAGTAGCAAGGCTATAAATGACACAACTTCCAAACAGCATAAAAAGACCAGAAAAAATTAGAATAAAGGCATCACAAATAAATACAAGTGTGCTGTGGCTGCCACGTTAACAGAAATATCATTTTTAGACCTGGGGCAATAATAACTCTAAGCTGGGCACACTGGATAGCAGTGCAGGCCTGAGTTTTACATTTTAAGAAGGAAGATGCCAAACTAGACACAGCACGGAAACAGATAAATAGAACAGTAAAGAAGGGGCTGGAAATATATATACTAAACAGTCAGAAGGACAGGGGTACTGGACCTTGACCTTTCTTGCACAGATTGGCCTGGATGTAGAGCAGGAGCACCTCTGTTGGAGGCCCTGAATCCAAATACAGTGACATCTTGATTGGAATGGCTTCATCTTGTGAAAATAAGAAATGCAGGTATCAGTGATGATAGATAAGGTGGACAGACAGAAATTATCTTATACTTTATCAGGATCCAACGTCTACTGTAGGAGTAGTCCCCTTGGGCACTGCTTATTAGACAGAACTGGGTCACATCACCTGCTGGTTCTCACCAGGGGCTCTGCTGCACCTGACTATGGCCAAACTAGATCTCTCCAAAAGGTATTCTTCAGGGCGACTGCAAAAAAAATCCTAAATGCAGTAATGCAGAGCTTGAAAAAACTTTGGCAGAAGGAAAATAAGACAGTAATTGTGCCGGTCACTTGCCTGTTTGGCTGTGATTCATTCCCTGCCCTTCCCTCTTTCTTCTTCTTTTTTAAAAAAATTAATCAATTTATTTAGTTTTGGCTGCATTGGGTCTTTGTTGCTGCGTGTGGGCTTTCTCTAGTTGTGGCAAGTGGGGGCTACTCTTTGTTGCGGTGCACAGGCTTCTCTTGTTGTGGAGCATGGGCTCTAGGCGCGCGGGCCTCAGTAGTTGTGGCTCACGGGCTCTAGGCGCGCAGGCTCAGTAGTTGTGGCGCACGGGCTTAGTTGCTCCGCGGCATGTGGGATCTTCTCAGACCAGGGATCGAACCCGTGTCCTCTGCATTGGCAGGCAGATTCTTAACCACTGTGCCACCAGGGACCCCTCCTTCCCCCTTTCTGCTTTGTATCTCAGAGACACTTGCAAACGACCGCTCCCAGGTTCCTGCTGTGGCTGACTCTGCCAATGCATCCCAATGCCACTCTTCTCTTCCTCCCCGTAAACAGAACCTGGCTGTGTTTGGGGTGGCAGTGTGTCCAGCCAGCAAAACTCATCTCCCAGCCTCCCTTGTGGCTGGGGTGGCCATGTGACATGGTTCTGCAATGAGATGTACATGGAAAATGCTGAGTGGAGCTTCAGGAAAGCTCTTTAAAAGGGAGCAGGCCTGTTATCTTTCTTCTTCTTATTGCCTGGAATACAGTTGCAGTGTTGGAAGTGGACACCAAGAAGCAAGGCTAAGTGGAAAGACAGAGGAACTGGGTTTCTGATGGCATCGTACAGTTACTTACCAGTCCTTACCAGTCCACTTTGAGACTTATTATTACAAAGGAAAAATCAAAATCTCATTAGGATCACTTACATGCAGCCAAACACATTTCTAACTGGTTTTTAAAATCAGCTGCTTAATCTACTTGCTTAGGAGAACAGGACAGGCTGGCTAGTTATTCTCAGGTGCCTGGGGAAAAATGATGCCAGTGGCCATCAGGGAGCAGGGATGTTCCTTGTAAGGCTGGCCTCAAAGGGATGAAATGACACTTCTGGAAAACTGGACTGCAGTGGACCACAGCTGTGCATTCATGTTCTCTCTTAAATTCCAAGGGCCTCCACAGTTGCTGATTCCCCGATTCAGGAGTTGGCAGAAATATCCTGTGTGCAACTGACATTGAGAACATCACGAAAACACCTCATGAGCTCAAAGATCTTTGTCCATATGCTTGTAACATACTTTCAGATCACAAAGAGCACCCATTGATGGTAATCCTGCTGTAGCAAGTGCTTTTAGTGGTCCACGCCATCCCCTGGGTCCCCTTGATGTGTCCACCCTCCGGCTTCAGTGCGCATTTGCTTTCACGAGCCAGCACCTGTGGGTTTTCTGAGGCCTGCCCTCTGGCTTCTGGAGCTGCTCCATCCACACCTCACCCCCAGAGTGTGGAAAGTGCCTGGGACTTCATTTCCTCCGTAACTGGCCCTTAACCAATGACCAGTGCTCGCGGGAGAACCAAAGCCCAGGTTCCTGGCCTTGAGAAGTGGCAGTGCTGAGGTGTGGCCCCCATTTCAGAGCTCAGGCGAGGCCACCCTCTTCAGGACTTCGCCTGAGACGCACCCTTTCCTGCCCTGCTCCCCCAACTCCCCACGTGGAGCTCCCTGGGGAGCACATCCCTCATAAACCACTTGACACGAATCCTCACCTCGGGATCTGCTTCAGGAAACCCAGCCTGAAACACCTAATTCTTCTTGATTTTTTTAGTTTTCTTTTGTTGGACTTAGCAGATGAATTTCATGGCTTTCTTTTTAAGAGGTGCTGTGCTGCTTTATAAAAAAGATTTAAAATCCAAAACTCCCCCTTTCCTCTTAAAAGAGGAAATTATTAAATTGCTGTTGTGCAGTTCATTAGGAAAAGAAATACAGAGGTTTAACACATGTTTTCTAAACTCCCCCCGCACATATCTGCCCAAGTCGTGCAGCTCTGGAAAACTTCTTCCGTGAAAAATCCTTGCCGTAGCTACAGCTCTGTTGACATTTCTCAAGCAAAACGTAGCTTTCCTTCCCAACGCAGTGAATACACAAATGCTGCTTTTCACATATGTGAAAACTGAACCCCGCCGTGGAACACTGAGGCCATGGTGTGATTTGAAATGGGTGTCTGGGTTTCTCCCCCACTTCCTCGCTGCTGGCTGTCACAGAAAGGGCCCAGCCTTCCTCCCAGGCACAGCTTCACTCTGGGTTAGGAGAGCTCTGATGGGGTCAGAAAAATGCTAGCGCGATGGCCACAGGTAACCCAGGTGAGGACCTGCAAACCTGGCCTGGTCCCTGCTCCCCACCACCCACGCTCCTCCTCTCCAGGAGGAAGGTCAGGGCCGGCAGAAATAAGTCAGAAACTCGAGGGGCTCTAGGGAACATGGGATTTGCCTCTGACAAGCGGGATGGGGAAGACCATTGGAGTGAGAGAGTGTGCTCTGTGTTAAGAGCTTCAAATGGCCTTGGATCCAGGTGAGGTCTTTCTGCCTGGCATTAAGCAGGAAGTTCAAGGTAAAGCACCAGGGGGCTTGGGGCACTGGATTAAAAACAGGAAAGGGGCGGAAAAGACTTATTAGTTTCTGAGTATCAATATCCACCCTCAGGGCTCTCTTACAAGGGCAAGCAGCAAGTTCATGCATCATCTTAATGGCCTGGCCAAGATGACTATAAACATCTAAGGGTTGCATTTTACTCGAGGCTACTATTAACTTGACAAGAGACACCGGAGAAAACAGAACACAATGAAAATCAGTTCCTGCCATGAATGGGGGCAGTGGCAGGGTGCAGGAAGGCTGTATGAAATCTGTTTACACACTGAATGATGAGGTGCACGCACTTCCGCCCACAAACCCTTCCAAAGCACGATGCTGGGCTGCCCAACTCCACCTAATACATTTCATTTTGTCCCTGTGTACGGATGCAGCTTCTGTGTGGAAACTTTTGTCTTGAGAACAGGCCAGGGCACTCTCACAAACATAAAGGTATACAAACATGGCAGGGTCTAATCTTTCCTGATCTACCTGGGTTAGAAACTGGATCAGTCTTATGGCCTGGCGCCACCTTGAATGGTTTGCCTTGAACTTTAGAAGGGGTTGCCCTTTCTGGGGTAAATGTAGACGTAGCTGGAAGAATCACTTTACAAGAGAAACAAGCTTGTTAGCCCTCTATGTGTCTTGTCGTAAAGAATAAGCCACTGAAAGCTGCGGAAGCTGCCCTGCAGCTTTTCCCCCCCCAAAGCTGAGTTTAATTCAGAACTCAAAGCACTCACTCCTCAGAAAAAGCAAGACTGGGCTTCCCTTCCAGCATCTTTCTACATTATTGTCACACCTCCCACGTTAGACCCTGTCATGGAGGAAATAAATGGACACAGGCCCGTTCCTCTATTGCAGCTCCTCCAGAAGACTAGGAGGTGATGCAACAACTCATCAGTCGAATCCAGTGACTTACAACCAATGGGTGATGAGCAGTAACTACACTTCTTACGAACAGGAAGTGCTCCGAATGCGATCAAATGCATCACAGTGGAGGGTCTATGTTCTCCCCACTTGATTCATGATCACTCATCCTCCTCACCTGTCTCCCTCCTCCAGATTATCATATTAAGTGAAGTCAGAGAAAGACAAATACCCAATGATATCACTTATATGTGGAATCTACAAAAATGTTATTTACAAAACAGAAACAGACTCACAGTCATAGAAAACAAACTTATGGTTACCAAAGGGGACAGCGGGGGGAGAGAGGAGAGATAAATGAGGAGCTTGGGATTAACATATACATATTACTATATGTAAAATAGATAAAGAGGGAAGAGATATGGGGATATATGTATACGTATAGCTGATTCACTTTGTTATAAAGCAGAAACTAACACACCATTGTAAAGCAATTATACTCCAATAAAGATGTTAAAAAAATAAAATAAAATAAAATAAATAAAATAAAATAAAATAGATAAACAAGGACCTACTGTATAGTACAGGGAACTATATTCAATATCTTATAATAACCTATATGGTTAAAGAATCCAAAAAAGCATAGATATATGTATGTGTAACTGAATCACTTTGCTGTACACCTGAAACTAACACAACATTGTAAATTAACTATACTTCAATTAAAAAAAACAAGGTAAGGGACTTCCCTGGCAGTCCAGTGGTTAAGACTCCATGCTTCTGATGCAGGGGCATGGGTTCAATCCCTGGTCAGGGAACTAAGATCCCACATGCCGTGTGGCACGGCCAAAAATTTAAAAAAAAAAAAAAAAAGTAAAAAAAATGTCATGAACACCACATTTGGGTTGACCCTCTCCAATTCCCTCCTTCCCCTCAATACACACTCACACTCCAGTCTCTGGCTAGCTGATCTGCTGCCCAGGGGTAGACCTGAAGTGCCATCAAGGCTGCAGACAAACTAGGTTCTACCAGAAATCCAGGTCCATGTGCCAAACAGGCAGGCAAGACAACAGGACTAGAACATGTGGAAAACAGCAAAGCGGGAGGTCACGACTGGTGGCCTACAGGCTGTATGCAGTCAAGCGGACATGTTTTGTTTGGCCCATAAAATGTTCAGAGAATATTTTAATTAGCTGCCAACACCATGAGATTTCACATAAAAATGTGGATTTTTGGCTTTTGTTGAAAAATAGGAAGTCTGGCAAACTGGCCCTCACTCCCACCTGGCAACAGGTGACCGCTGCTGGGCGTGGGCTGCCTTCTGTGGAATAGGCTGGAATTCTCCATTTTTCCACAGTCTCCACTGCTTCCTACTGTCCCACACCCAGCCCCCTTCACCCATTTACAACACCTGCCTTGCCCCACTCCTGTAGACTGTGAGGTGTGCGCCTTCAGAACCCCAGTGAAGTGCTATGAGGCCAACTTACAACTTCTGGAAGCCTAGAAAGTGAGGTTCTCAGGGTGGAGGTGCTGGTGAGCCCTGCTCAGATGGCTTGCACCTTTCAGGCTGCTCCAGCCCACTTCCAGCTGCCAGGGTCTGCATCTCTGTGCCTGAGAACATTGTTCCAGAACCATGTAGATGGCTCTGGCCATGCGCATTATTAGACATTAGTACTGGCCAATGAACACCCAGAGAAGGCCTCAACCACTGACTCTTTGGGAGGGGGTGTAAATCCCCAGCTCCCTCACCCCTGAAGCTTGTGTTCTGTCCTGTTTCCTGAGTTGCCCTGCAGGATGAAGCCCCATCACCCACTGTGGTAGCTGGTGTAAAAGCACCCTCTTCATTAGCTGCCTTCACCTGCCTGTATCACTTCACTTCCTTACCAGTGTTTCCTGCACCTCTCAAATAAATGAATTGACCTCAATTCCTTGTTTCAAGGTCAGCATCTGGGAGACCCAAATCAAGAGTGCACGCTGTGGAGAAGAGACTAGGTCAGGAGCCTGCCCTTCCTCTCTCTTCTTTCCCAGCGTGGGCTTCCCTAACTCCAAGGCAAACTGCTGCATCCCCTTTGTACCCAAAAGTCAGCTGGGAGCTCTCCTGCACCTGCTTGAAGCTTACAATGTCCGGGTCCATGTCTGTTTCCACGTGTGCATGGCAGTCAATATCATAAAGATGTACGCATGAATCCAGCCTCTTTTTTTGAGTTTCTCTCGCTCATGTGAGTTATTCATGAGTGCAGGAGTCCTACCTGACAAGCTACTTCAGCACAGAATAGCAGGTATCAGCATTCCTAAAATGTCCTGACATCACCCTGCCACTAGGAATGGTACTGGTCCTTTGTCCCTCATGGGCAACCTCTTTCCATCTCGCTGGATTCCTTTTGTCCCTCCTCCTTTGCTCTCCTCTGCCGTCTCACCCTTACTCCAGCCCAGCTCTGGACTTCACCTCCCAAATAAATTCACCCACCCCACCCACCGACCCCAGGTCTGCAATGTTGGCACCGGCTGACACCAACTCTTCAGAGGCCCATCCGTCTACCCCTAGCATTTGTCTAGGGATTTTGTCCAACCCAAGACTAGCTGTCACAGTAGCGACTTGCTTCACTTTTCATCTCTGTGCTTCAAAGCAACTTCTCACCACCTCTGTAGAGCAGTTGGCATCTTGTACTTTAAATGCTGCCTGATATGTCTTTCACCCTATTAGGCTCTGAGCTCCCTGGGAGCTAGGACCAGCGCTTATTCCTCCTTGTGTCTCCTAGCAGCTGGTACAGTCCCTGGCACTTAGCGGATACTTAATCACTGCTGTCCAAACAACTCCATTCCTGTTCCACGGATGCAAGAAGAGCTAAGTCCCTTTGTGCCAAGTAGCACCAAGGCAAGAAATGACAACTCAACTTTTATCTTGATTCCAGTGCCACATAGCTGTATGACTCCAGAGGGCACCATTCATGTTGTATTCTGTGGAACTGTACTCTGAGGTGTCGCTCACATAGAGCCCAAGGTGAACGTGACCCTAAAGTTGTATGATGCAGTGGTATTCCAAACCATGTTTTCTCCATTCTTATTCTCTCTTTTAGCTTTATGTAGGTGAGAGAAAAGTCATCCCTGTGCAGCCCACATTCTTATAAGCAGTCTTCCCTTAAAGGAAGAACAAATTCATGAAAGAAGACTCACACGAGATAGAAAAATCCATCTCAAGTGATATTTTTTTTGTTCAGTCTCAGAAACTGATATATCACTAATTGTGTGATGACAGAGAAGACTGGAGACCTTGTAGTCAGGGCCTGGGCCCTGAGTTGCTTTGTGACTCTGGACAAGGGGGACAGCTAGTCAGCCACCCTTCCACCCAACTATCCATCTACCCACATCACCTGTGCAGCCAGGCGAGGGGCCTGCATGGGTGACCCCTGAGCTGAGATGTGAGGTTGGAGCAGTTCATAAACAAACTGGGGCTGGGGTATTCCTGGGTAAAGGCAGCTTCAGTAATAAAGTATGAATGGATTCAAGCATGTATGTGGGGGATGGTGAACAACGAGGCCAGGGAGGAAGGGAGGCAGGAAGGACCAGGCTGGGAAGGGCCTCTCATGAACAGCTGAGGAGCCTGAGCTCCATCCTGAAGAATGTGAAGCAGGAGGAGTGACAAGATTAAGTTTCTTCTCAAATTCTTATGGTAAAACAGATTATAGGCTTATTTTTATTAATCTATAAAATTATGTATTTACTGAGGCAATAATTTTTTTACATTTGCTTAATATTTTCAATATTTGTAAAAATTGTTTTCGCTTACTTTTTTTATTTGGCTTTAACACACTTTTTATTCGACAATACGCTGTATCTGTAAGTAACTGTTTCTCAGGAAGAGTTTCACGGCTATTCAAGTTTTCATGACTTTTGTGGCAGATGCTGCCAGTGCCTTGCTCGTGTTCCCTGGAAACGCCCGGAGGGCTGGTCACTTGGGGCCAGTCCCCTTCCAGGCCCAAAGCTGCCCCATCTCTCTGCCTGAGTTGTTTCCTGGCCCCAGGAAGTGTGGCCCAGAGCCAGGGAAGGCTGCAAAGGCTGGACAGTTTATGCCTTTGGAGTGATTCTCCATGGGTGAGCAGCAGGAGTTGGTGGATAAACCCTCCAGCAGCTTCCTTACCCTGCAGAGCAGTGAGTCTGAGGGGTGTTCTAGACTCTGTCTCTCAGAGGGTCTGCAGCGGGATGGAGCCCGAACTGCCCACAGCACCACCTGCCCCTCCGTGTACACTCTCCGGTCTCTCGTCCCTTCCCATCAAAACTCACCACTCCCACACCATGCCCCACCCCCACCCCCGGAGACCACTCTCTAAACTACCTACACCACCATCAGTGTGTCTAGGTCTGCTTTGGGGGGAATCCAAAACAGGAGAGTTAGTAGACTTTACAAATTCTTATATATTCCAGGATATCTTTATTTTGCCTTTACCATGGAGGGCAAGTTGGTTGGGTATAGAATTCTTACTTCACCATGGAACAATAATTTCTAATTATTGCTATTAATGTTACAGAAATCTGTAGAAAATGGCTTTCTTTGTTTTCTGTTAGGTACGAGTAGTATCATTTTTATACCTGTAAAATTAGAAATGTCATGAGGCTATGTGTAAACATTAAACTGTTCTTAACACTTTTGCCTAATGTCTGCAGCACCCATCCAAGAAAATGGAGATCCTTCTTTGCTATCTACTCATGTCTTCTATTCCAGTGATTCTGGAACTGTTTCTATTTGCTGATTCTCCAGCCTCCACCTTCCATACCTAGTCTTCACTGCCATCCTTCTCCACTGCTCTGTCCTTTTTCTCTGAATTATCAGAGACCTCCTCAAATACACCCTCTGCAACAATGAATCAACTTCCCGTACTGCCAATTCTGCTCTTTCCTGATCATAACACATATTTTTTTTCTTTTTGGCCATGCTGTGCGGCATGCAAGATCTTAGTTCCCCAACCAGGGATCTAACCCAGGCCCCCTGCAGTGGAAGCATGGAGTCTTAACCACTGGACCGCCAGGGAAGTCCCCATAACACATATTTTGATTCTCTCATTGTCTTCTTGGTTTCATTATAATATTTCCTTATCCCACTCAAAACCTTTATTTTTGCTTCTCTCAGCCCATTCCCCTTTCTTCTCAGTCTGTTGTTCTACTATCTGATCATTTGCTGGGTTCATTTTTTTCTTGAATTTTACTAAAAACAAAAGCAGATGCTCAGTAAAATTTACTTTTGTTTTCTATTAATAGTCTTTTAAAAGGTATGCTTTCCCTCTGTATCTGGAGGTATACTTTTCTTACTTAATGTGCTAGAACCTTTTTGTAGGGCCCATGTTGGTTCTGGTAGGTGGATCATGGTGGGTGGGCCCTCTCCTGTCTCCCTCATTACCCACCTGCGTGCCATTAAAATCTTGCTCTGAGCTGAGTGATGCCATTTATATTCCCCAGTTGCTTAACTTTGCAGTTGTGGTTGTAGTCACAGGAAGGGAATTTTTTTCTCTATTATTCCTTCTCCTGCTACACTGAGGGCCATCTCACCCATCTGCTTTTCTAGCCAGTCCTGCCTCTGCAGCAGCTGCATGATATAATGTCTCTGTGCCCTGCCACCTTTACTGGACTAATGCCCACCACATCCTGAAGGGCCCCTGATACCCTGTCAACTTTCTGCCAAATTGAAACCTAGTGTCCCCTGTGCCAAAGGTTTTAAAGGTTGCTGGGACTCAATGCCAAAGAGATAAAAATGTGCTCTCATTGGCTCCATGATCAGTTACAGTAGCCAGTGACACATCTGTGTCCTTCTCAGGTGCATCGTCCTTGACTGACCAGAGTCCCCTTATCCAGGATGTTGGGGAGGCTACTCACCACCGCCCCCAGTGGTCAATGATGATGACAGGGTGGAAATGGTGCTCCCCTTCCACTTCAAGGGGGGACAATTCTGCTGAGTGATTTATATTCTAGGACATTCCCTCACCTCTTTCCACCCCACAACCCAGACCAAGGCTGGATTTTACACCCTTACTCAGCCCTTTCTGCCCCAACCTGCTTCCCTCACTTCTTTTCTCCTGAGAACATTCCTCCAATAAATCAGGTGCACCTGGATCACATGCAGTAAGGAGGGAATGGGAAAATGTATGTAAAATCCGTGGTGTGTAACACATGGTCAATAAATGCTACCTCCCATTCCCCAAATAATTATAAGATTAAGGATATAACCATTTGCTCATACTAATCTCTGTAGAAGATATTCATCATAATATTATTTAAAAGAGAATAAAATTGGAAATAATCTAAATATCCAATAGTAGGAATTCATAGGCAATCCATACTATATCCTATGATAGAATATTATACAGTCTCCAAGCCAAAAAGAAAAACATGGTGAAGGGAAGTAAAGCAAGATGCAGGAGGCTACTTAGTTTATAAATTATACCACCAAGTCCTATGTACTAACAGAGTGGGGCAAGCTCTGAGCTTCCTAGCAGACAACAGAGACAACGAAGCTTAGTTCATTATAAGGATGACTGTGTCCACAGATATGAACAAGCCAAAATGCTCTGGAAAAGCAAAGTTATTCCTAATTCTGAGACAGAGAGGAAGTTCTCCCATGGGTCCTGAGTGACAGGAATACATTCAATGTGATGACCCAGTCACCAGCCACATCCTCTTAGTTACCATAAAGGTGAGTTCCACAGGTCTGGTCCCTGAGTGAACCCCTCTCCCCCCATCCACCCTCCTACGCCCCACAAGAAGACCCATCACAGCACATGACATTCTGTAAAAGAGATTCAGTGCACAGCCAGGTAATAGAACCCCAAAGATTCTTGGCTCCCTCTGGACTGGGCTTAAATCAGGGACAATTTTGGGGGTGTAGAAGTGGCTGGAAAGTATGTCCTTCTTGCATTCAGTGCCTCTGTGGCCTCCCTTACCCTGGAGCTCCAGAAGCTACGGAGCATCAGGGAGTCTGAGATGACCTCTTGGGACGTTCTTGAAGCACCTTTCAGGATGTCTCCATATGCCCCAGCTGCCCCCTAAGCCGGGCAGGGTTGGCACAGTCCTGTCCAAACAACTGAGCCTAGCAGGACCTGTGCCTGGACAGAGGCTGCCCACCGCCCGAAGGCACACCAAGCGCTCACCTGTGGGCAGGGCCAAGGTTTCCCTTGGAAAGGGATTCTGGCTCCATTTTTACACAGACATCAAGGCGCTGCAGTTCAAATCTGTGAACACTTTGAAAAGCTGCAAAACTTCCCATTGGAACAGCTGCCCACAGTCAGACAACCACCAGGTAGAAGATGGTCTATCCGAGTCCACTCATTCCTCCTGCCTCCTACGGTTGAGACCCATTACTCTTTCTTCCCCAAAGTGGTTCACTGAGGGGGATTATGGGACCAGAGAGAAACCCAGCTCCTTTTTCCTTTCTGAGTCATGCTATTTAAACATCAATCATGCAAATAAATTAAGTCTCTCTTTAAAACTCACTCAATTCATGGAAATAATTTAATTTCCTCAATTCACTAAAATATCTCAGGACTAAATCAATATGCCAAAGCAGAGGCAGATGTTCATGACCCTCGAATGGAAAACATCAAGGGCATCATTGGTGATAACGCGCATGATAAGCAGTGATCTGTTCTCATTTCCTATCTGGTTTTTCACAACAACTACTGACCTACAGTGGGAATACTCCAGAACATGCGTGTGCCGCAGATGATGACTGTATCATCTCAGAGAAGGGGCCAGACATAAAATTGTGCAGAGAGGGTTTCACAAGAGAGAAGGGATGGGAAACAGTGTGAGATACGGATACGGCTCTGATGCACCGTGGGTATTTAAGGTTTCTTCTTTGGCTTTACCAACAATGCTTTCTAAGTTCAGGAGGAAAAAATTATAATAATTCCAAACGATCCTCCACATAAAGGAATAATCTCTGCAGAATCACTGCATATTCCAAGGTACGATGAAAGTCAGCAAATGCACTAGATGTGGGTCCTTCTTACCTTCTGCCACATGTTGATGAAGAAGAGCTCCCGGGAAACGTTGAAGGACACGTTGGCATCATAGGCATCGTCCCCGAGGTTGGAGATGGAGATGTTTAGGGAGATATTCTTCACAGCCCCCAGAGCTAGATACGGGGTTCTGTCATCAACACTGCAAGGAAAAATGAACAGCAATGAAAAGTTTTCACTGAAAGCTTTCTGAAGCTTTCACTGATATAACATGAGGCATCAGGGGATAGCTGAGAGTGGGGGCAGAAACTCTACTGGGATCAGAACCACAAGTCCCAGGAAGCCCAGTAACTAGCCATGCATCTCGGGGCACTCAGTCAGCCCCCATGGGCCTCAGCTTCATCATCTAAGCACGGGGAGTTCTATGGTCCTGTGTTGCCTAACTCACTAAGCTGTCCTGTGGCTCATGTGAAATTTAGTGCATCCAACTTGGAAAATTATAAGACATTTAATAACCTATACATGGAATTTGGTCATATAGTAATTCATTCAAATATTTCTGAGCACCTACTACATGCCAATCACTACTCTATGTGCTAGAGAAAGCAGTGAACAAAAGAGAGTTCTTGCCTTCCTGTAGCTTCAAGGAGACAAAAAACATATACACAAAGAAGCAAACATACAGGTCAGATTGTGATAAGAGCAACGGAGAAAACTTACAAAAGGTAAGAAGGATAGAGGACACCAGAGTTGGAGGGAGAGTGGGGTGCAATTTTAAATAGGCTGGTCAGGGAAGCTTCACTGATGAGGTGACCTCTCAGTAGAAATCAGAAGAAAGAAAGAGAGCAAGATACCCAGATATCTGGGAACTAGCAAAGGAAAAGTTGTGTCTGGTGTATTCAAGGGCAGCAAGTAGACCCGTGTGGCTGGAGAGGAGTGAGTGAGGGGCAGAGTGGAAGGAAATGGGCTTAGAGTTGAAGGGAGTGGGGGTGGGCAGACCATGCATTGTGGGCCATCCCTAGGCCCATGGTTTGCCTCTGAGACAGGAGCTCCTGCAGGTCTCTGAGCAGGGCATGGTGTGACCTGACTTCAATGTTTAAAGGCTCACTGGATGTGATGTGAACAGTCTGGAGTGAGTGGTTGGTGGGGGGAAGGAGAGAGCCTGGTTTGAAGGTTCTTGTAATAATTCAGGTGTAAGAAGATGGCAGCCTAGACCACAGCGGTGGAAGCTGAGGTCATATTCTGGATGTCTCAAAGGTTGTGCCAACAGATTTTGCTTATGGATTGGATGAAGGGTGTTAGGGAAAGAGAGGAGTCATGGACTCCTCTCTTTCCTCTCTTTCTTGCATAGGCTGCAAGGATTTCAGATTTAACAACCTGAAGGGAAGAGGGGTCACTTATTGAGATGGGAAAGACCATGGGTATAGAAGGTCAGCAGAGAAAATCCAAATGCCTATTGGATTTTTAAGAAGAGATGCTGAGATAGTTGAATGTAAGGGTCTAGAGGTGGAAGGAGGGGTCAGGGTTGGAGATATGCATTTGGGTGGACTAGAAATGATCAGTAGGGAATGCATGTAACTAGAGAAGGGGGTCTCATGTTTAGGAGCTAAAGATGACGAGGAGCCAGCAAAGGAGACTGAAAAAGAGTGGCTAAGGAGATGAGAGGAAAACCAAGAGAGACAGTCTCCAAGCAGCCACATGCTTCAAGAAAGGAGTAATCAGTTTCGTCAAATGTGGCAATCTAACATGAGGAATTAGAACTGGCCACTGGAATTAGCCATCTGGAGGCCATTGGTGATCTTGATAAGAACTGCTGAAGTGCAGTGACAGGGATGATCGGAGTTGGTCTGAGAGAGGTAGGAGGAGAAGAAATGGAAACAGTAAGCACAGCTGACTCTTTGGAGGAATTTTTCTATAAAGGAAAGCAGAGAAATAGGATTGACAGCTGGTGGGGGAAGTGGGCTCAAGTGAATTGTTTTTTTCTTTTCAGATGGGAATTATCATGGCATATTTACATGATCACAGGAAGGATCTACTAGACAGGGGACAATTAATAAAGACATGACAGGGCACAGTTGCTGGATGGCCTGGTGAACAAACGGAGGGGCTGGCCTCAGCTGGTACGAAGTGAGAAAGTGGAGCGCATGGCCCAGATGCATCAGTAGAAGGGTGGTAGGAACAAATGAAAGTTCCCCTGTGACTGCTTCCACTTTGCAGTGACATAGAAGCAGCGTTAAAGACTGGGAAGGGAGGGGGGAGAGGGGAATGTTTGAAGGGTGAGGAGATGGAGGGAAATGTCAGCCCAGGAGAGCGGGGGAGTGAATGGACCATCAACGGGATGAGGATGATGGTGGTGAGGATGATGACAAGGATGAAGATGCACATGAGGCTGAGGATTATTAGATAATGTGAGTTTTGGACAAAATAAATTCACACTGGAGGCCGATCTTTGACTGGCCAGCCAGTTAGTGGCAGATGTGATCAAGCATATGAGGGTTTGAGTAATGGACAGTTGTTACTTTTGGCCACTCAGCATCCTGACACGTTTTTGTTTGGGGGGAATCTCAAGAGAGGTGGAAGAACTATCAGCGGAAAAGGGGCAGACCCTCCCTCTGCCCTCCTCTTGGTCATTCAAGTGTGGGCACTTAACTAAGTGCAGTCACGTGATCTAAGGGTGGTCAAGTGGCCTCAGTGTGGGGGGTGGATGCTGCCAACTGCGGCCACGAATTTTGAGGGCTGCCCAATGACACCAGGGCCCTCTGAGATCATCTGAGGTGGTTGCAGAGGAGTTGAGAGCCCAGGGTTGGCATCCTGGGCTAAGCCTTGCCTCTCCCTCCTGCCTAGGCTCTGAACCAACCCATATCCTTCCAATAAATTCCTTTTCCACTTAAATTAACAAGCACATGTTTATTGTTGTTTGCAACCATTAATACAGCATGAAAGAGAAGAGAACTCTCCAAAATCTCAGTAGGCTATAAAACTTTGAAATATGCATTTTTGTGGGGGAGGGGATCATCATTACCCATCCATGAAGAGAGGACCTCACTTTCCTGCATGCCTGGCACGTCAACAAGAATAACGTGCAATGAGAGATCTGATGGCCTTGTCTTTGGAAGCAAGAGCTCTGAGGATCCAAACAAGATGTGAAAAATTAACTTGGAGAAAAGTTTCAAATTCTTGAATGGCCTCCAGTAAATGAAGACCCTGACCTCAAGCTATTGTGGCAATTATTTATTATTGTTGGCCATTTTCATTTTAAACAATTGATGGGTTATTTCTGTCCTCCTGTTTGCTTTTGTAAGATTAAAGAAGTAATCCTCAGGCCTTGAAGAGTTATGAGAGAGCATTAGCTTTGCGTTATCTCAAGAAGGAATTGCCTAAGCACCCACAAGTAGCCTCAGAAAGTATCCATAGTTTCCAAATGAAATATTAAGCAGAGAGACAAGACAGAAAAGCCCAGGACCATGGGGCAGGGGCTGCCTGCTCACTCCAGTTTTGTCATTCATGTGATCAGCGTCCTTCCCTTGTGTGTAAATGGCAAGGGATCAGGCCAGGGATGTCTAACCTTCTGCCAGCCCCTAAAGCCTCTGTCACTTAATCAGGCAGCAAGGTCACTCCCAGGTTTTCAAAGTCAAGTAAGGCAAACATGGCTCTATGATTAAGGGAAGCCAGGGACCTTCCAGGGCTGAAAGCAAACTCAGACGTTTTAACAAAAGAAGCCTCAAAGCTGTTTTCACACTTTCTTCACATCTAAAAATCCACGTACAAAACAGTACATCTCTGCTTCCAAAGCTATTCTTAGAAATGAAATGCAATGTAGTTTGCCTGGTGCTGGGTACTTTCAAACAAGTTGTCCTGAAACCTGCAACAGCATGACAGCATGAAAGGTTCTTGACGTCAGCTGTATTTTTAGAGATGAGGAAATCGAGATGCAGGGAGATAAGGTGGCCAAGTTGCTGAGCTTAGAACTCAGTGCCTACTGTACCTTCAAAGCCCGTCCCTCTCCACCGTTGCCTGCGTTCTCCAGCCCCTTGCCTGTCACACCCTTAGGATGCCCTTTCTGGTCTCCCGTCTGGGTGAAATAAATCTCCCTATTATGAGCTTCTTCAGCCCCGGGGCTCCACCAGCCCTTCATGGCATTTCCCAAGGTTGTCATGACACATTTATTTGTGTGGCTGTTTGATTAAGGATGATCTCTCTCCCCACTAGGATCTAGGCACCAGGGGGCAGGGACTTCTGTCTGGTTTTGCTCATCACTGAACCCTCAGAGATAGAATGGTGCCTGGCACATAGTAGGTGCTCAACAAACCCTTGCTGAATGAATGAATGGCATGCATGACCTCCCCACAACAGATCATGAGTTCAACCTTCACATTTACAGGTGAAGATGCTGAGCCCCCCACAGGGGAGCCCCCTCTGATCAAGGTCACCGGGCCATGGAGGTGCTGAGCTGGAGCTGGTGCCAAACTTCCTTCATCATGAAGGCTGTCTGAGCTACAACTCTTATATAATCTCCAGCTCAGCCAGGAAGGGCTTTGGCAAGAAATGTCATTTAATGACATCTGAAAAAAACAGGATTCCGTGAAGACCAACCTCTCGGACGGGACTGCTAAAAGAATAAAACAATGAGGCACAGTGTTTTTGTGCCAAACATTTCACAGGTGCTTTCTGATTTACTGAAGAACAATCTTTCTAATTTTCAAGGCATTTTAGTCCCTGAGAAATTTTCCCATTAATTCTAATTTGATTTTGCAGTCTTTTAAGTGGGTCAGATTTCTATGTACACCAATGACTCTGGTGTACTTTTATATGAAAAGCATGATTAGTCACTAACATAAGGTACAAACTGTACAGTTTCTATAAAGTTTATCTTACAGCACACATACAGCCTGCTGGAAACATCTTGCTCATGTTTTATCAAAAATAATAAATATAACTGTCCTAATACATCTTACAGCAGCTGTTTGTGAACATGTTGGGTTTATATTGAAGTTTAGCGCCAATTCATTCAATACTCCAAATGTCAGATGCTGCTACGGGCGTCTTGGTGGCCGTGTGGTACCTGAGGATCACTGTAGAAACTGTACTTTGACCTCACTCATTACTGTACATTAAAAACACATACCATTCAAAGTTCCTTATTGGGTAAATGCAATACATTTCCATACCAAATCATCCTATGCTGAACCATTAAGGGTCACTAAAGCAAATTCTTCCTTTTCTACCATCACAGAAACAGATTTATGCACATAATTTTTTGGTGAAGATGCTAAGGAAAGAAACTAAAGCAGCTAAATTGGTGTTTAATAATTTTCTATTAGATCATTTTAGACCTTCCTTAAGTCTTAAAGATATAAACAATGACCTTATTTAAATAACTTGTGGTTATAAACTATCTTTTATAGAATATAATACTTTTATTTTCTTTTGTTGCTAGTTTAAATTTAGCCTGAGTAAAGGATGCTAAGACAGGGGTTAGTCAAGCACATTCTAGTCAACTGTATTTGAGTTCACAAAACTTCCTGTTATACTGGCATTAAGATTGACATTATATTTATGAACCACAACTATATTTGATAATGACAACTAGGATAATACTACAGGGCAGCCAAATCCACCTACTCTTCCTTTCCTGCCTTCCTCCTTCCATCCTCCCTCGCTTCCTCTTTCTAATAATTTATCCATCCATCACTTTTTAAAACTACCTTCTCAATTTAGGCACCAAGGATACAGGTTCCAGCCCTCAAGGAATTCACAGTCTAGTGGAGGAAACAAACATGTGTGACATAAGTTAATGTCAATATGTGCTACGTGCTGACCCTTAGGGATAAGGAAACATCCTTATGAGACCCTTACGAGACCCTGTATGCGACGAGAGGACAAAGAAGGGATTCTGCAGGGACAGTGGGGTTAGGGGAGGGCCATCGGGGATATTACGCAAAGTATTATCAAGGAAGTGAACCGTGAATCCTACAATTAATGGAATGATAGCCCTCTCAACAAAAATTTGGCTAAGATCGATTGTCCACACCCACACCCACCAGTTTCTCCATTCATGGAAATCATATTAAAAGGACATTGTGAAGCAGAACATGTTCTCCCATAGGAGAAATGTCAAAATCGGGGGCCGCGTTCCTGAGTAAGGATTCAGCATCCAACAAATCACAGATATCTTCAACAATGTGCCATAAAAGCAGTGACATAAATTACAGCCACTGCAATTTAAAATCATAAACAATTCCTAGTCTTAAAAATGAGCGGACATCATAAAATCAGAAATGGAATTTGACAGCTGGATGGGGACTCATTTGAGTCATCATTTTGCAGATAAAGGCCAGAATTAACCACTTCCCTGAGGCCACACAGCAGATACTGGCAAAGCCAGGCAGCCCTCCTAACTCCTGGGCCAGCGATTCTCCCTGTGTGCCCATTGCTCCTCTAGTACATAAAAATACAACTAAACGGTATAAAAGTTACATAAAACTTATTTGGGTATAGGATGAGAAATGAAATCGTAGTTGCCTTCTTACCATTTAGAATATTTAGAATACTTGCTGGTGTCATCTCTTTACAAAAGCTATTGTGAGTGCTTATTTCTCCTCTTGACAATTTTCCTTGAAATTGGTGGAGGCATTCAGGATGACTCCAGATGCCTTCAGCAGCTCTGTTGGACAATCTCCCTCTTGGCACTTTGTTGACAACTATCAGAGCTTTTCAACTATTAGTGCTTAAAATTACAAACATGAATAAAACCACATAAAACCACGGTTGTTCATCGGATGTCTTCCTATGAGGAATATGAGCACAAGGCACCAAATAAATTGATTATTATGTGAAGGAGATGCACCATGAAGCTGATAAGACAAGTCATGCCAAAAGAACAGGTGCAGTATAAGAGGCAAGAGAAATCCAGAGCAAAGAAATCACTGTAGACTGACGTTGCTGTAAGAAGTTCCCTAAGAGATGTAGAAAATGAGCACATTTTAAAGGATGAGGAGCAAATGGGGGGACAGACAAATAGGAAGGACATTCCAGGCAGAAAAAAAAGTAAACAAAAGATAAAGGGATGGAAGTGACTCAGAAATAACATGGAAAGAGGCAGGAAAAGGACATTCTTAGCAATAACATGTGTAGGAGGACAATATTGATAGAATATGTAGGCTGTGTCCAGATTCCCATGGACCTTGAAGGTTGAAGTGCTGAGTTTATCCTCTAGGCCAGTAAACTTAACAGTTATCTTGAGTCACCAATGCCAGGTGTGTTGCAAATAATCTGTTAATAAATAATAAGGCACCAAAGTGAAGGTATTGCAAAACATAGTAGGCTATGTATGGGTGGTTCTGCTCCTGCCCCTGGGCGTCTTATCACTACAGCCTCCAAGGCTGCAGTTCCATCTGCCAGCATCCCCATCTTTTGCCGGAGGACCTTTTGCTGCAGGCCAGCTAAATGCCTAAGAATTAAGCCCCTGACATTCCCTGTAGCAGCCCTCAAACAATGACTGATGGGAACTGGTGTATAATTACCCCAGCTCTCTCATCTACTAAGTGAGACAACACAGTATGTTGTAGACCTGTGCTGTCAGATATGGTAGCCACTGGTCACATGTGCCTTTTGAGCACTGGAAAGGAGGCAGGTCTGTATTAGTGTAAAATACACACTAGATTTCGAGGACTTAGTGCAATAAAACAAAAAAGGATTTAAAAATCTCAATCACTGCTTTAGTATTAATTACATGTTTAAATGATTTTTGATACACTAAATAAAATTTGTCACACTAGTTCCACTTTAATTTTTCAATGTGGCTACCAGAAAGTTTAAAAAGTTTAAAGCCTATTGGTCAGCACTGTTCTAGATTCTCAGCAAATTCTACGTATTGTACTTTTAACATATAATATGGTTGTCTGTAATTAATTTTCAATGGCACAGATTTGCTCATGTTACTTGCAAAGTAGAGGTCTAGGGAAAATAAACTGGGGTAAAAATAAAATTGAGTATTTAAAGACACAAAATTGATAATATTTAGCTCCTGAAATTCACTTGCTTATAAAATGCTGTAATGAATATTGTAAAATTTAAAAAAAAAAAGACAAGGTGTCCCACATATGTACTTTCCTGCCCCAGAAGATAATTTTGACTTTTACCAAAATGTGATGCCCCAAGTTGTACACTGGGCAGGGGAACCTCATTGGTTACATGTGATGTGGTGGGAAAAGGAGGTAAACCACGCAGATCTAGGCCATAAGGAATGTCCTGAGTTGTCGCATCTGTGCAATGAAGGAAGAATTTATGTGCCGACTCCAGTCACTGGTTGAAGGATGATGTGGGAAAGGGAGAGCACCTATTCCCAGCACCTCTGGCCTGCTACCTGGTCTGCTACCCGGTGGGTAGAGTAGGCAGAGAGATGCAGTTCTGGGAGCCGGACGCCAGGCCACCACATAAGGGTAAAGGGATTTGACAGCGTTGACAGTGCCTGTGGTGGGGCCCTATGCCAGCTTTATGACCTGGTGAATAAGGCCTGTTTCTGGCAGGTCAGATCAGCTAATCCTGTTATCTCTGACCATCTGAAAGGGGCTCCAGGCCTTGGAGAAACCCCACTCCACTCCTTGTGATCCACATCCTGTTCACTTTCCTTCTCATGCCACTGTCACAAGGATCCACCTCAGATGCCATAGTCTCCGTTTCTTCCCATGGTTCCAGGAAACATAGGTATGGGTGACTGAACACACCCCTAACCCAGGGCTGACCGCCAGTGGGTTGCACCAGGGGCGCTGTTCTGGTTGTCTATGCCTGGCGACTGCTTCTAACAGGTAGGTATGCCTGCTGTGCAGGTTGTTAACTATTTTTAATATTGTCCCTGCCCTAAACCAGTGCACCTTAAGGTAAGTCACATAGCACACCACCCTTGCTGAATCTGAGGAGTATATATTTCTGAGCTTCCCCAGTGCAATTCACTTTGGGGAGAATGACTAGGGACCAATTCGAGAAGACACAGATGTCAGCAAGCACAAATTTCTGAACCCATTTTTGCAGGGCAGGCACTCTGTAAGGGGCTGTCCTTGGCTTCCCAACCCAGGAAGGCAGCTGTCAATACCTCCAAGGCGCAAGTGTTGACACCACTTTGTCCTAGAATGTCATTATAGTGATTGGTCTTCAGCCTCTGTTCACCTCTACAGGATGAGAGTTTTTACAGTCAAGCCTACTGCTGCATTTGAGAGTTGCTTCAAAGCCCCTGAGATTCTTCATTACAGAAGCACTTGCATTCAAAGAGCCAGACTGGAGGCCTCTCCTCTGTGACACAGGCAACTCCTTAGCAATCTATACAAAACTGTATAAAAACTCATTCTCAAAATCCCAACATTTCTATGTCTCCAAAGGAAAAAGCTGCCAACATCAGCCTTTAGAGGTAAGAAGCCACTGGGAATGCCTTCACCATATTCTGTACACATAGAGTATTATGGAGGCTAAGCCATGTCCTGGGGAGTAAATGATAAAAAACATCTCCGAGTCAGACGTGGAGTGATACACACATTTTTATAAGATCAAAGTTTAGAGACTCATGGTCTTTTAAAGCTGAAAAGGACTTCAGAATTGATTACAGAGCAATCTCCTCCCTATTTTGCAAAGACATTGAGTACAAAGTGATATAAGTGACTTAGGAACTTATTGGGTAATTAGTGGTAGTACCAGTTTACCTAGTGGCAGTGCCAGGATTCAAACACACTGTATCAGTCAGGGTGCAGCTAGGAAAACAGAGTCCATGCCAGGTAGTTCACTGGAAGAGATTAAAACGGGGAACTAGGAACAAAGGTGCTAGAAGAGCCAAAAGAGAAAACAAGGGGAGATGAGGAAAACCAGAGATTAGAAGTAACTATTATCCATGAAGCTGGAGGGACTGAGGGAGGAGGTTGTGACCAGAGCTGGGACTGCCAAGAAGAGGCTGAGACCACAGAGGGGATGTAGCTATTACCAGAGATGCTGCATGAAGTGGGTGAGGTTGGGGAGAAATACCTTGACTCTTCTCCTTCTCCCTCCCTTCAACCTCTCAACAGTGCTCTCATTGGCCAAACTTAACAGGAAGCCTGTTGGCAAAGGAGCCTGGGAAATGTAGTTTTTCAGAGTCAGGCTCCTATGAACAGAGCAAAGAAAGCTGGGGAACAGATAAATGCACTACGTTTTTAGATTCTTAGTCCCTTACTCTCAGCTTGCAATAAGTTAGGGAAGCTATCCTTTCCCCAATTTTCATGTGATGGAACTCTGGACAAGGAAACCTTGAGTCCCAGCAAGGGACTACAAAGGATTCAGTCCCCACGGGATGTTCCAGTGTAAGCTCCAAAGTTCCTCCTTTCTACAGGGATGGGAACTGTTTTTGTATTGCTGGCTCATTTTAGTTAGTTTTACTTTGTTAGTTAGTTACTTAGTTTAATTAGTTTTACTGCCTATTCCTATAGAACTCACTGAAACATCAAAGTATATAGAATCCAAATACCAATTTTCACTGCCATGAAAAGTCATTAAAGTTTCCTGATTTTGAAGATTCTAGCTATTGTGGCAAACATTTAGGAATTTATTTTATTAACTAAGACCACCAAAAAAGATATCACTTTTTTTTTTGTAAAAACATTTTTTTTGGTCAAAAGAATCACCAAGAAATGCCCAAAAAAGATACTGTACCTAAAATGTACACTTTTGAATAGATTTAAGAAATCAAATCTAATCTTGTTTTATATTTTAATATACTCTAGAATGGTAGGAGCTGTTACTTTTGCCCAACTATTCATCTTGTCCTGTGGTTATCCTACAGCTGGCCCCACATAAGCCCAGGCCAGGGGAAACTTCCTGTGGTTTACAGCCTCACCCCACAATCATCTGCTCTAACCCATTTGAGATCCTAATACCAACCAGCTCAGGATCCCCTCATTTTATACCCTGCAACCTATTTTGCTTTGTTCAAAACTCAGTGCCAGGTCAGGGACCCACCTGCTTCTCAGGTGTGTCCAACCCACATAGCTCTGTCACCACTCAGCTTCTCCTCCTGACTTTGGTTTCCCTGGATACACACCCCAGTCACCTGGCTGGGCTGCAGCTGAAACCTTGGGTCACTTACACAGGTTGTCCCAGACCCCCATCAGCATCTATATGGGCATTTGTCTACTTTCAAATACACTTAAAAAAAAATCTAAACAGCAACAATCTACATTAATTAATTTCTGCTTTTGTTTTAAATCCATACCTTTAAGGAGCTTTAATATTCATATTGTTTACATCCTCAAAAACTGCATAAACCAATAATACTCTGTTAAACAGAATTTGCTATCTGTATGGGTGTAGGTTTCAACCTTCTCCAACAGTGGGCTATTATACATAGAGTTTGAGATGTGCTTCACATCTTGCCATGCTTTATAAATCCCTTCTAATCATGCAAAACAGACCCACATGGCTATTAACTCCAGACAGAGATCACGGGGCACCTCTGTAAGGCATGTCAACTAAAGTTTACAGCGGGTCAGGGAAATGATTCCTGGGAGTGAATTTCTGCTTTGAAAACCACTTATGTGAAAACAGAAACACCTCTATCTCCCTCATACGTACCCCCTTTGGGTGGTTTTATGCTCATAAAGTAAGAGAAAAGTATTTACTAAGGTGATCTGAACTAAAATAGTGGTTTCCTTAGCAACATTCAGATCGTTCATGTAAATATGTGTTACTTAAAAAAAAAATAACATGTCTATATTCTCACTGATTTTGCTAGCATCAATGTGGTCCCAGCTCTGGTTCATTTAATAACTCATTTAGTTATAGAATCAGTATTTGCTTCAAAGGCTACCTTCTTTCTAACAAGGCAGACATGAGAAGCCCGAGGGCCCTCCCTGCCCCTCCAAGAAGCTTAGGCTCCCTCCTCCTGCCCCATCTGCTTAACTGTGAAAAGAACTGCTGGTTTCCAGCGAACAGAGGAATTCAAATCCTCATCAGCCTCGACTTGAGGAGTAGTTTCCGGAATCACTAAATCTTACAACATCTGGAACAAATCAGGTTCACTCACTGTAACAACTGGATTAAAGACAAAGAGTACTTTGGGGGGCAGAGGAATTCCCCAAATTTGCGGGCTGCCCAGAGGTCTGATGTCATGACGGGGATGGTGTGCAGCGATGGATGACCTGATCAGCAGCGGCCCAGTGCCACCCTGCACCACACACACCGCCCGTTAAACTCGGCCACAATGCATTTAAAACGCAAGAAGCGAACCTGCATTTCATGACGCTGGCAGGCCAGACAACTCAAGAGAGCCCAAGTCGGCAGGGCCACCGTGGTCCCTCCACAATAACTCTATCATGGCCATCATTTTTCCCTGTTTCTAGCTCAAGAACCAAATGGGGGATGTAAATGGTCACAGACAATAAAGTGTATTGAAATTACAAGCCTCCCTGATTTGGAACCTTCTTTCTGTGAGGTGAGCAGTCATAGGAGCCAGAGGAAAGTGGCTCTTCCCACCTGGGTCCCCAAAGGTAGAAACAAGAATAGACACTCCAGATGCAGCACTTCAAACAACCACATATGT
This sequence comes from Balaenoptera physalus, assembly GCF_965194825.1. NCBI lineage: Eukaryota > Metazoa > Chordata > Mammalia > Artiodactyla > Balaenopteridae > Balaenoptera > Balaenoptera physalus. The sequence continues at coordinate 62,328,350 of NC_138896.1, read as the reverse complement.
GCCCAATTGTGCACAAAGTGGCTGCCACGTTCACCATGATGCCCAGTTTCTCTGCTTTGGGCCTGAGGCGTTGGTTTTCTTGAGCTCATCAAAGCTGTGATAGACAGTTACCCGTGTCTTTAACAAACCCAAACAAGGAATGAATGTTTACTTCATCACCAGCGATCACAGACGCTGGGAGCTACAGGGTCAGGGAAACACTTCCTCCAGCGGCTTCTAAGTTTGATCCCACGTTAAAAAAAGAGAAAAATGTATAATAATATGACACCAGCCTTATAATAAAGTCTCAGTTCTGGATATTATAATAAAAATCTTTTGTCTATTCCGGTAAGCAGAGCAAAATGTTTGTCTCTCCAACATGTATCTTTTCCCCAAATCAGGGAAAACTTCTAGAACAGGGTTTTTTAACCTGTTTTTGTCACCAGATACTCTTGGCAGTCTAGTGAAGTGAATGGACCCCTTTTCAAAATGTTTTTAAATGCATAAAATGAAAAATAGAGTTATAAAGAAACCAGCTATACAAAAATACAGTGATAACTATGTTTAAAAATATGTGGTTTATGAATATGGGTTTTTAAAATAACACTGAATAATAAGGTTCGGCGGTAGATCACATAGCTACCTAACTTTGAAGTAGAGATGAATGTGAATGATATTTTGAAATACGTGCAACATTGTAACTTGATGTGAAAATATCAGTGATTTCTATGTGTGACAGTCACAGGTCCTGCTAATGTTACTCTGTTTTGCCGTCTACATCGGCAATTGACTACGATGCTAAATTTTACTTTGAAGTTAGTGAAAATAAAGCTGTGATTGTTTTCCTATCTAAATTCACAGACCCCATGAATTCAAAGTGCAGACCACCAAAAGGATATGAACCCATATCCTCAGGTTAGGAACCTGTGTCCTATGGCAGGTGAGAGCGACGGACTAACTCAGTGCTGATGAGTCACCAATGACGATGAGAGGCCAGGTGAAGGGAGGGATGGACAGCATGCTTAGCCTCCGACACCAGGAGGAAAAGGAAGACGTGCATTTCTGAAAGGTGTAGAATAAGAGATTTGTAACTGCTGTTGGTTTCCTTCATCTCAATCCTACTCTTCCAGGTCTAACCATGAACCATCTTTAAAATCGACGAACCTGGGGAAGCTGGAGAGAGGTGCGTAAATGAGAATTTTCTCCTTCTTGGCTCAGGAGGTTAAATGAATTGTGTTCTCCCACACAAAGAACAATTTTCTTCCAGAAAAAAAATATGAAAACTTGGGATTTCCCTGGTGGCGCAGCGGTTAAGAATCCGCCTGCCAATGCAGGGGACGCGGGTTTGATCCCTGGTCTGGGAAGATCCCACATGCCGTGGAGCAACTAAGCTCCTGTGCCACAACTACTGAAGCCCACGTGCCTAGAGCCCGTGCTCCTCAACAAGAGAAGCCACTGCAATGAGAAGCCTGCACACCGCAACGAAGAGTAGCCCCCGCTCGCCTCAACTAGAGAAAGCCCACGTGCAGCAATGAAGACCCAACGCAGCCATAAATAAATAAATTAATAAATAAATTTTAAAATATATGAAAACTTTAAAAATGTGTCTTTTTTTTCCCTTGAAGAAACACAACTGTGGGCTGAAACAATGGCATTCACCTCTTGTTCAAATCTCATTATCACAGTAAACATTCTCAAAAAAGAGCCAGAGCTCCTGGCAAGGAAGGCTGCTCACTTCACCTGAGCAGCATGTGACTTTTATGCCCTGAGGCCTGTATCTGCCCTCGGCTCCCACATGGAGGACATTTTGCAGTGAAAGCTGTATCTCACAGGGGGCCCCTCTCCTTTTATCCCTGCGTCTGGATAGTCCTCTTTAAAAACAAAGTCCTGGGGAAGAAGCAACCAGAAGTAATCCTAAAAGACACAAAGTCCCACTCACCCCCTGAAGGGACCTCCTACTCATCACTCCACAGTCCTGGTTTTTAAAAATCCAAAAACCCTCCAATTCCAAGAGGGCAGATAGAAGCCCACTGGCAACTGTTTTCCCCCACTTATATCTGATAAATACATTGAATTTGGTTTCCTTTTGAAACTCACGGTTCTGAAAAAGATTCAGACTTCCTGGCCAGGAGATCTGAGAAGGAACAGATGGTGAGGTGTGAGCTCTCCAGCATCTCAGGTGGGATTCCCTGGCAGCAAGGATTCGGGTGGTTGTGAGGGATGCCACGGGAAGCAGGACTGGAGTGGGGAAGAGTCTGAGCAAGTAAGACCAAGGTGGTCTTGGGTAGAGTCTAGCCTTGGCCTGATTCACAGGGGGCTCTGGAGCACAAAACACAGCATAGAGTTACTGGCACTTGAGGCAAGAGGCTGGCTTTTTGTACCTTAAATCAGCAGTCATTGGAGAGGGCTGCCCAGGATGGGTGTAACCTCTCAGGCAAGGCGACTTCCATGAGGCAAGATAAGAGGAAGGGCAGCTGTGAGCCTTGGCAGGGGACACTTAATGGCAGCTGGGAATGGGGCACCTGTACCATAAAACTATCTGGGCGTGGCACCAACAGCCTCCACCCAGCCTCATCATTTTTGGATCAAGATCACCTGGAATGGAGTCAGGGAGGAAGGCTCATAAAATCTAGACATTCTTTACCTAGTACCTTCCCTCTCATGGCAATTGCAATGAGCTGTGATTTATGGGCAGCTCATGTTCTACCTAAGCCTGTCACCTTGGCCCTGGGGGGAGGAGCGGTGACCTCTGGGGAGAAAGCCAAAGTGGTCTTTGGTTTTCCACCTACCAAGAGAAGCAGGGCCACTTTCTGATTTGCCTGAGGTTATATCAGGTGGCTCTAAACAAATTTGGGAGAGATGCTAATAAGAGGGCATGTGCAAGAAAAATATGTGTGGGGGAAGATTTACTTCAGAAAACAAAACAACTGTGCATCTTTGGAATTTGGCTTTTCTTCCAGTAACTAAGTCGCCCCAGGATGGGTGAGTCTAGCGTTTGTGGCAAGAGACCAACACCACAGTCACACAGAATAAACTGCAAAAATCTTAGCAAAAAAAACAAACCAAAACAAAAAAAACCCAACAGCATGTGGCTCCCCGTTTGCTCTTGATCTGAGAGAAGTGAAGGATCCATTTGCTACATTCTTTTGGTAAATCCTTTTCTTAGGTTGAATGTCCAGTGAGAAGGAAAACGACAGCCATATCATTTTGGCACTGCTGGAAAGATGCTTATGCATAAAACCTCTGATGGTTGGCTCTATTTGGAAGCCAAGGAAAATATTAGCAAATAATATTTTCTTAGGTACACCTGTCAGGTAGATCCAGCCTTCCTGGGTGGCTGGGGAGGGAGCTGTGAGCATCGTCCCAGCCTCTTCTATGGTTGCCATGGTTACCCCTCAGCTCTGTCTTCAAGGCTCCTCTACAGATTCCCCATCCTCTTACCATCCAGATGGAAAATCTTGGTTAGTATCTGCTCAGCAGGGGGAGGGCTGTCCCTGAAACCCAATATTCATTGGGATGGATCTCTGCTGCTCATGTGTGGTGGGGCCTCACACCAAGGCTGGTCCACCCTTTAGGAAACTACAAATCAGATCCTCCTGGAGATAGGAAGGTATTCCCCAAAGTCATTCCAACTAGTTAGCAGCGCGTCAGAGTGGGAGCAAGAAACAGGCTATTTAAAGACAGAGGCCACAGGTCTAATGGCTAGAACACTGGACTTGGCCTCAGGAACCTCCCAGCAGGTTTTCTTTCCTGCCACTGCTAATGAGCTTTCTTTCTGACCTCAGAAAAGTGACTCAAATCCCTGCCTATCAGCTTCTTGTTCTGCACCTGAAATGCTATGCTATCCGTGAGAACCACCAACCATGAAGAAGCTTCAAGCTGGGCTTCTTTCCACCCCGCCTGAGTTACTGTGTAGGACAGTGGAGTCGCTGTCTGTGCTCCTCCTGGAGCTGGGCTGGAGCCAGGGCTGCAAAGCAGCACAGTTGCTTGGCCCAGCTCCACCCAGGTCCCTCCTGGGATGATGGAGCGGGCAGAGGCCCGATCCTCTCTGCCTGGGATGTGCCGTGGACACTTCCCTCACCTGCCATTGCTGTTATCCTCAGGAAAACAGGAACAAAGCTCCCAGCCCTGTACCTGGCTCATGGGTTTTCGCTACAGCCAAATGCCCTTCAGCAGGAGGGTGATACACAGTGCCGCTCGGGAGAGAAGGGGAAACGGAGTAAGTTGCAGACACATACAAGAGGAAATCAAGTTACCACACTAATGGAGAATGTTAGGGGTTTGGAAATGCGGAAAGAAAGCATTCCCCGCAAGTTAGTGGAAAGAAGCCTCGGTGTCAAAAGGTAGTATGACACTGCTGCTGGAAATTCCAGAATGAATTCATCAACTGAGATTCTTTGAGAAAGTGGGTGTAGAAGACGTCGTCCACGCCCTTGCCACCCTCCTCAGACTATTTCAAATGATCTTGCTGACTTCCAGCTGCCAGTGTCTGAATCTCTGTAGCTGAGGACCTTTCTTCAGAACCAGACCCGGCTGCTGTTCGTCACAGGCTGGAAGGGCACACCCAAACCCAGAGTAGTACTCAACCAATGACTCTCCATAGCTGGTGTACAAGCACCCCAGCCCCTTCACCCCTCAGAGGCAATAATTTTAAGCTGTGTGCTTCCCACCGTTCCCTAGCGTTTCCCTGCAGGATGAAGATCCAGTATCCCCTACAGCAGCGGGGTATGATGGGCTGATTGGTAGCCTTTCTCTATTCACATCCTTTGTCTTATGACACACAGCTCCTCCCAGCGGTAAGCAAAGTTTATTTCCCCATCCCTTGAATCTGGCTGGCCCTGTGACTTTGCTTTGGCTAACAGAATGTGGCAAAAAGTGAAAACATACCAGTTCTATAATAGGTCTCATGAGGCCTTGTGCACTGTGTTCTAGATTTTGGACCCCCAAACAGAGACACCTAGCCAATATGAAGTTGGCTGCAGGTCCATGAGGGAGCCCAGGAGACCAGAAGACCCAAACAGATGAGCCACAGAATCTGGAGTTGAATAAATGGTGGGTTTTCCGAGGCATGAAGTTTGGGGTGATTTGTTACATAGCAATAACTAACTGATACACAGGTGTATGGTGCACCCTATAGGCAGGCTTCCATGTAAACTTCTTTACTCCTCTACCTTTGTTCCCTGCACTCTCAAATTTACTCTCTAATCCTTGTCTCAAGGTATGCTTTGGAGAGGACTGAAACTCAGACAGAGTGGGCCTCTTCCCTTGTGCTTCCAGGGAACTCCCTCATGTTCCCATGATTATAGTGATCACAGTGAATTATAATTACTGTTTTCATGTGTGTTTCCCCTTCTAGACCAAGAGCATCGTGTGCAGTAGTTTGTCCCTATTTGTTTTCACCAAGCCTGGTACATCCATGGCAAGTGCTCCATCGATATTTGCCATATAAATGAATACACCAGCAGTGTATCACTTCTTGTCAGTTGAGTAGAAGTATTCTGGAAAAGTACTGCACCCTTCAATACCTCTTCCAGTGTGTGAATGGCTCTTTGTTTGCCTTACTCTGTTGGTCACCTTCCCAGGGGGTTACATCTCACCCTCCGCCTAGGTAACTCCAACAGAAGGACCACCCACACACCCATTCATCCTTGATGTGGTCCTGAAATGTGGGGGAGACACCTACTGCCTCCCTAGGGAACCCCCATCAGAGCAAGGGAGAGAGGAGAGTGAGGATGAGGAATCCTACTCTCATTCAAAAGGTTCTATTCACTGGAGCATTTCACCTTTCTCTCAAGAACATACCTTTGAAAAAAACCATTCCTATTTCCAGAGATTCCAGAAACAGCCACTACAAAAGCTAGCTGCTCCTGATCAACAAACTTCTGCACTTTTTTGTCCCAGATTTTGGAAAGACAGTGGAGGAAAAAAAATAAATAATGAATCACATGGCTAATATTCTGGTAAGGGCAAAAGTTTTCCAAGATTCTGATCAGCTCCCACTCATCTTCCTTCATAAAATAATAATAATAATAGTGATGATATTACATTTGAGGAAACTGCTGACATGCCAGCCACAAGCTCACGGTCAAATCTGAGGCCCTCCAAGGAGAGAAAAATCCAGCCTACATGTATTAAGAATAGCCTGACTCGATGCTTGGACCACCATTTTGGCCCAGCAGGCCTGGTGTCTGTGGTCTCCAGCGAGAAAAGCTTTTGAACAGCGCCTCACATGTCAGACAGCACAGGGGAAGCATGACTGGGGATGGATGGGAGGCATCTTTGAGGATGGACTTTTTTACCCATTCACCTCCTTTCTGAATTGGGGCTTTTCACACAGAGGAAGACTTTTCCCCCAGCTCCCCAGCCTTGGTCCTTCTGGTCCAGAGCCAGCCTCAGCAACTGAGGCCAGTGTACTGGAAGAGAGCAGGATGCAGAATTGGACACTCCCAGCTTTAATCCCCACCCCCAGCCCCAACCACCATGAGCCCTTGAGCAAGTCACCTGCCTCCCTAAGCCTCTATGTCCTCCACACTAAAAAGAGTGTAATAATACTTACTTCTTAGTGTCACTGACCGGATTAAATGAAATAATGATGCTAGCTCTCATCTACTGAGTGCTTACTATATGCCAAGCTTTTGGAAGCATGTTTTAATTCGTTAAGTACTCAAAACAACTTTAATAATGTGTTGCTATTATTTCTCCCATTTTACAGAAGAGGAAACAGAGGCGCAGAGGTGTGAAGCAACTTGCCCAAAGCTGTGCAGTTGTGCAGACACTACAGTGGACTATAGTACCTAGAGTCCTAGTATAGGGTACCTAATACATGATGGGAACTCAATAAACAGGGGTCTCTTCCCCTTCGTAAAAGAAGACAACTTTACTTCTACGCTATACTATGCAGTTGATGATTTTGGTCACTGTACCATTTTTAGGAAGGTGAACAATTTGTTTCAAACTCTAAATGGCGCTCTGGGTATAGTGATCCTCCTCTTGAAGGCTGGTTTTTCATGGATGTAGCCACCCATCTCCCAGCCAAGCGTTTTGGTAAATGCACTTGGTCCCCCACCCACACCACAAAAATAGCCTTACTACGGCTACTACCAGAAGACCATTATATGTGGCCACTAGATGGTTCTTCCAACTTCATAAATATTCTTACTGTGCCTTTTTACCTCCCTTAAGAGTTCTTTCATTATTGAAGTTGGCTAGCCAGAAGGCACTGAAATTTCCACTGGTCTCCTATAGGATGCATCAAAGAAAAAATTTTTTTAACTTAACTGCCATAGTGTGTATTTCTCTTTTCTTTATCTTAATCACATGTGATATATTCTTAGGTACTGTGAGCAGTCAGACAGATGAAACAAAACATAGTCGCATCATTTTACGAATGGAATTTTCAGTCCTGTTTAAAGAAACTAAACAGCTTCATCCCTATCCCTGGACATTTTGGAAATGGTGTGTTCTGGAACGAGGCTCAAGACCATTAAAAACTGTAGACTTTTAATTGAAGAGTTGGTTGTTTTAAAAGACAATAGGCCTGTCAGAATTCATGCTCTCTGGAGAGAAAAATAAAAACATCCGTGAGTCCCAGTCACAGATAGCATTTCCTGGCTTGATCCCTGGCCACTCGAGGTGACCCAATCACTCCCAGATATCTTTCCCTCTGTTTTCTCAAGACAAAGGCTCCTCAGTCTATGGGTACTCTGGCTGCTTCCCACCACAACACCTTGTACTGTGCTGTCTACCCTGTTGTCAGAGGGACTTTTCTCTGTTACCCCTTGGCTTCAACCTTATAGTACAGTGGATGACAGCCAACAGGAGAGCTAGGCTCTAAAGACAGCACGAAAGGCAAAAATTCTGTCCAAATTGTCCTTTTGAAGCCCTTGGGGAGGCACCACGGTGGAGATCAACACAATATCTCTCGTAAGCCCAACCCTGCCCAAGGTGCTCCTGCACTGAGACCAAGGGCGGCCACTCCATGGACCTGAGCCAGGGATGCAGGAACTGAGATGCTAGAGAGAGTAACTGACTCAAAACTCAAGCTGGACCGTACTTTCACTCAGTGGAATACAGAACCCAATGACCCACAGCATCTAAATCTCAATCCCCACCCCCACTCCTCTCTCCCTACCCCTTCAGTGTGCCTACCCGCATTCTTATTAGGTTAAATCCATTCATGCTACAATCCTGCTATACCTCCACTGGCTTCAGGATGAAACCCAAACTCATAGGTGTGTCACAATACAGTGTTTCTCTCTCTCTCATCTCTTACTGTGTTCTCCTGGCCTGTGTTCAGTATTTTGGCCATAAACATCTTTGCCACAAGCATTTTTGCAGCAAATATTTTTGCCACATAACCAATTGACCATAAGGCAATTTTGCCATAAAAGATAAAAGAACTGGTTGATTTATATTACATAAATCTTAGCACTCATAACACTCTACACGGTGACAACGAGACAGGCAGTCTTAAAGCAGTGGATGAAAACAACTACATATGTCGACTTGATTGGAAACACGGTGATAAAACTTACTGGAAGTATGAAATAAGAGAGGGTAAAGCCAGACTGCATACTCTACTAGAAAATGATAACATATCAGTTTGCAAATCCTTCAGATATTTGAAGGTGGAGAGTTGAACCCACATTTCCCATGAACTTTGGAACATCAATCAATGAACATGTGACAAGATGCCAGGAACACACAACAGTGTAGAGGCTTTCACAACACAAAGCTCAGTTACAAATGTGCATCTCAGTATTTGGAAACTGATCCCTCTCTTAATGGAGGAAGAAATCTTAGCAAAAAAGAAAAAGTGCGACGCTGAATGGGAAAACGAATCACATTTTAAACGTATTCAAATATTTTATATTTTGCAATAAAGTCTTTTAATCTTCATTATTCATTTTTCATGTTTCATTATGTCCTGTTTAATGATGCTCTTTTATTTTTTATCTTTTACAGGAGAATTGCCTTATAGCCAATTAGTTACATGGTGAAAATGTTTGCAGCAAAAACTCTTGTGGCAAAGATTTTACAGCAGAGAAGCTCATGGCAAAAATACCTCCTGACCGACTCCTTCACTCCAGATGCCTGCAGATCTGCATGGGAATCCTGCCCTCCACGCCTCTGTGCCTCTGCTCACATTTTCCCTCTGCCCCGAATGTCTGGACGCATTGCCTTTAATTCCTCCTCTCGGAAGCTGTTCCAGGGCCCCATGATGACCCATCTACCTCTCTTCCAGCACTGACCAGGCACTGACAGCACCCAGCTGTCCTCTCCCACCACACTGGGCATCCTGGGAGAGAGGGGCCCACATTTCTTCCCTGCCTTGAACAATAAAGAAATGTACATCCCATCCCTGGCAGTAATGAATCAAGAAAGTTACATGATAACCAAAACAGCTCACTTCTGGTTCAAGCTACCAAGCCTTCCTTTGTCAACCAAGTTCAGACCTTGGCTTCCATGAGCAGTTTACTGACTGTGCCTTCTCTCTCTCTGTGCCTGGCTCTGTGCAAAGATCTGGGGAAATTCAAAGTAATTTAAACCCTGGGCTTGGTTTTGTATCTCTACTTAGCCAATTACCAGTTAATGTTTCTCTGATGGCTCCCTTGGGGACATTTATGGGCCCAGGAGTATAATGAAGGTTTGTTTAATGGGGCATCCAGCCAAAAGGCTATTTTGAGAGACCAAGGGGCCTCCTGGGAAATAACTCATCCTAGGGAGATGCTCAGAGCTTTGGTCCAAGGACGTTACTTTGGAGATTTGGAAAATCTCCTCCCGCAATCTCTAGGTCTCATGTCTGAGTTGTAGGAAGATGGAACTGCAAGAAAGGCTGAAATAGTCCTGAAAATTATAAGGCACCAGGAAAGCGACACAGAGACCCTGTTCTTTACATGGTAGAATAGATTGCATTATGGTTCCAATTTTCACCCCTCCCTAAATTTGCCTCCTTTGCTGTATGACTGCAGTTCTCCTCACTAAAAGGGCACAGAATAGTTCCCAGTCCCTTGACTTTGAGACTGGTTATATGACTTGCTGTGACCAGTAGAATAAGGCTGAAGTAAGAATGCACCAGCTCTGAACCTAGGCCTTGAGAGTTATCGCATGTTTCTGCTTGCCCTCTTGCACCGGTGCCATGCCATGAGAAGAATACACCTAGGCTAGGACACTGGTTCCAGCAGGACTGTGAAAGACACATGAAGCAGAGCTGAACTGGGTCACCTGGGCCTAGCTGAGATCCACCTACCCTCTGTTGAACCCCAGATGCATAAGCAAGTCAACCAAGATCCAGTTGAATCCAGCCTGGACCAGCCAACTCTCAGCTGACCTGCAGTTCCAGGAGAATAAATGATTGCTGGTTTAAGCCACTGAGTTTTGGCTAGTTTGTTATACAGCACGTTCTTGTGGTTCTAGCTAGCTGATACATACAGGAGTCTGGGCCCTGGACACCACACCAATTGTTCCCATATTATTGATTACTGGGCCCAGAGAACAGACCTGGCTCTGACCAACAGTCCTGAGAGGCCAGGGTAAGGCAGTGGAGGCAGCTTTAGGGATAAGGTGCCGTACTGACCATGAGCCTCGGGTTTTATATTTTAACATATGAAGAGCACAATGCAATACAGATGGATTTGACCGTCCACTAATGGGCTGCAAGAACATCAGGACTCTTCTAATATTTAACCTTAGAGCAAGTGAACATTTTCCCAACACATGAAGTTTTCTACAATCCAAAATAAGTTTCCACCATTTAGTCTGCCTCAAGATAAAACAAATCTACGTATTTTTGTTTCATGTTACTTTTCCCCTAAAACACTTTTTGGAAGACCTTTCTAAAACTAAAAGTCATGATCTGATAACTTATGAACCTTCTTTAGAATTGGTTTCTCTCATAATCCCAGGAGGTCCTTCTGACTAATGTTAAAACAATTCCAATACCCACTTATCAGTTTGAAATAATTTTCTAAGTTTGGCACAACATGTGCTACTTTAATCTACTACACTAAGTCCTAAGTAAAAGCAATGCTAATTAATATTTAAGAGGTTTGGAAGAGTATCTGTGTGTGTGCGGAGGGGCGGATGGAGGGCGGTTACGTCACCTTTCCCCAGATAAATGTAAACAAAAGAAAAAGAATCTTATGGGATACGGGGATATATGTACACGTCTAGCTGATTCACTTTGTTATACAGCAGAAACTAACACACTACTGTAAAGCAATTATACTCCAATAAAGATATTAAAAAAAAAAAAAGAATACTTACTATTACTTTCCTTTGATGAATAATAGGTTATTTATCAACAGAAGTAAAGGTGTCCTAGTGTAGTTTCTGGTTCGTGATGGGATATTTCTTTCATTCCACACAAACTTAACTCTCACAGTTAAGACACACAGTATGGCATTTTAGAGGATACCTATCAACACTGATGACTGTTTTTGAGAAATGGTAATAAACAGCATGGAGGCTAAAACAATCTCTCAGAAGGAACTGTCTCGAAAGGAACCCATTCTCTGAAATGTGGTTAAATGACTCAGGACCAGCACCTTCAAGAAGTCTGAAATAAAAGGTTGGCAGAGAGAAAACAGAAGCCCTTTACGGAAGGTTCACCTTCAGCTGAGGGTTCACGTTCTGTAGGAGGAAGCCCTGCTCCAGGAGACTGGTTGTCTGTCCCCTGGATCAGGACAGCCGCCCCTCTCCTCCACCTGCTCCTGCCGCAGAACCATTACTTGTTGTTAAAGCACAACGCTTTAAGTGTGGGGAAAAAAGGAAAAAGAACCTTTATAGTAGTTCCCGTATTCCTTTATATAATAATGAACTGAATCATAGGGGTTGTCCCAAACAGTTAAATATTGGCAATTTCACATGGCTCAACTTAATACAATAAGTAAACCTAAAATACACCCCTCAGGACTTCCCTGGTGGCTCAGTGGTTAAGAATCCTCCTGCCAATGCAGAGGACACGGGTTCAAGCCCTGGTCCGGGAAGATCCCACATGCCGCGGAGCAACTAGGCCCGTGAGCCACAGCTACTGAGCCAATGTGCCACAACTACTGAAGCCCACGTGCCTAGAGCCCATGCTCCGCAACAAGAGAAGCCACCGCAATGAGAAGCCTGCGCACCACAAGGAAGAGTAGCCCCCGCTCGCCGCAACTAGAGAAAGCCCGCACGCAGCAGCGAAGACCCAACGCAGCCGAAAATAAAATAAAATAAATAAATTTTTAAAAACATTACATTAAAAATAAAATACACCCCCCAACACAAACACACATCACCAATACTCAGGGAAATTAGAAATACAAAACTCTAATTGTGAGATATGTGAGACTGCAAACAAAACAAAAACCAAACTATCCCCCCAAATAATACCTGTTGTTAAAATTACAGTATAATATACATTTTCTTAAACTGCAACTTTTCATTTTAAATCCACCTCTATTTACCCTTCGGTGGGGAAATCTGCATATGCAGACTTTGGGCCTGAAGTCAGGACAAACAGCTTCCCAGAACAAAGTCAAGAAGGGGGCACTGACTCACCTGGAGAGTAACAGGTGACCCTGAAGCTGCAGGTCGGCGGCACAGTCCTCAGATTGGCAATTCCTTTCAAACACAGTCTGTGAGGGAGACACAAGAGGAAGAGCAAAACAGCGTTAGTGGCAAATGAGTAAATAACAGCCAACCACTTCCTTCCAAATCAGTGGGAATTCTTCCCGTGTGCCTGAGGCTCAGTGAGGCCAAACAATACCGAAACATCGGAGTTTGGAGCAGACAAAGGTTTACTGCAGGGCCCTGCAAGGAGTCAGCGTCTCATGCCTTAAAAACCCTGAACTCCCTGAAAGCTTTCAGCAAAGCCCTTTTACAGGAAAGGTGAGGGAGGGGCGGGGTTAATTGTTGGAAGCTTCTTGGTGTCAGATCCTTTGTTCTTGAGGTCGGGTCATGGTCAGGTCACGATGTGCCCGTAAACGTCCACCAAACAAATGTTAGTCTCTGTTCTGACAAGAAGGGGCAAGGTCCCAAGGCTCAACTTTTGCCCTCCGAGGTCCAGGCCTCGTTAAGGGGAGGGGTCCCTGCGCGGCCCGGTCACCCTGCCCGGGTCCTCCCGCCAGTGCCCAGCCCGGCTGAGGAGGCAGATCTCAGCTGGCGGCGCCCGCAGGGCCAGGTCCCCAGACCCCGCCCAGCCGTCACTGCTGAGGGAGCCAGGCGCCCAGAACCCAGCCGGCCCTCAGGCTCCTCAGGCCGCCCAACTGGGGGCCAGGTCCCGCGGACTGCGACCCAGGGTGACCGCCACCGCCATTCGGTCGCGGAGGTGGGCATGGGGCAGAGGTTCGCCGCTGCCTCAAGGCCGGGGCCCAGTGACAAGGGCTCTGGAGCCCTGCAGGACACAGCCCTCGGCCTGTCCCCGGGCCCCCAGCTCACCCGCCGGCGGAGGCCGAAGGGCCTGGAGGGCCCCGGGGAGAAGGCCGCGATCCCCCTGTCTCCACACTCTCCGCCGCGAGGCCCGCTGCCCTGCTGACCCTGCGGAGCGGGACCTCTCACCGCTGCACTCCTGGTCTCGCGCTGAGGGTCTCGCGGTAACGGCCGCGCGGCTGCCCCGCCCCTATTACAATTCCGGTAAACCCCCACCCCCCTGGAGCCAGGTCCCTCAGGGCGAGGGGTCCTCAGCAGTTAACAAGGAAACCCAAGTCAGGGGTGGCCTTGACCACAGCGGGCACCCCTTGTCTGATTCGTTTCTCAGGCTGCTCAAGTGCTTCTTCAAGTAGTTGTTTCAAGAAAGGTACACGGTAGGTAGGTATTCTTCCCATCTTTGAGATGATCTTTAAATGCTCTCAGATCGGAATGAATAGTAACCCACGTTACAGTCTGGTCATTTCCCTCTGCTGTCGTGGCGAGGCAGAAAATCCGTATTTGATATGGGTTCTGCCTGAAGGAGGGGTTCATACTATAATTTTTAATTCCAAAGGGGAAAGTCAAAGGCAATTAGGCTCTGAGGCCAAGGGCACCACAGCCAACTGAAGGGATCCTGTCTTCGGGGGGGCAGCCAGTAGCTATCAGGACGGAGTGTCCTTTCTCTAACCAAGGCTGGGCCTCCTGGGCCTCCAGGGCCTCCATCCAGTGCTGGGGCCTAAAGCTCACTATGCCACACCCGACATCTTTCCAGGGGGTCGCAGCGTGTGCCTGAGCTGGGCCTACCTGTGGAGGGCAACCAGGAATCAGGAGCAGCTCTGGGGAGGAGTTACAGTTTTCTTCTCTCTGTGGTACTCGGCGGGCTTGTCTGTCCTTCCCTCTGGTCTCAATCTCTCTGATGTCTCTAATCCGTGAACAGCAGGCTTCCTGAGTCCACACCGACAGACTCTTCACTAGTCACATGCCTTTGATCACTTTGGTGGGATTTTGGAGAGAAGAGCCTGTGGCCGTTTTTCAGTTGTCATTTATTCACTATTCACCTTCTCTGTCATCACTACTCATATTTGTGGGTCCCCCTCTAACACATACAGAGAACATAGTTCCAGGTGATTCATTCTCCTCCCACAGGACAAGTCCAGGCAGCTTCTCTGAGCATCCACGTGAACTCCAGCAAACATGCTGGCCAACGAACACTCTAGACCCAACCAGGCAGAGTAACTTTGCTTATGGAAATTCATATTCCTGTGTCACATTTCCAAAAGAATAATATGTCCCAGCCAACATTCCCTGCCGTGAGTGTGGGGGAATAACTCATGAAAGTCTTGAGCAAAAAAAGGACATTCCCATGTTCTTTTGGACAACACTGGGGGCAAAGAGAGAGCCAAATTTCCAAGAGGTTTTAATAGGAGGCATTTGTGATTTATTTGCCATCTCAGTCAAGGAGAAAACAGGAATAAGTGGATGTGAGGTCTGCATGAATAGCTCAGGTGGGAAAAGAAGGCTTTCCGAGGTTAGAAATGAGGAGAAACACCAAAGGTGACTTTACCATCAAGCTGATGAAACTTCAGGCTGAAGGGCCTTCACTGACACGCTCCCACCGGGGCCTTGCACCTCACTTTCTATTCATGATGTTACTTGATTTTCCCCAAGAGAAGCTCTCCTCCCAAATCATATAAGCTTTAGGCTCCACTAAACCCAGCTCTGCCCCTGGTGACAGGCTTCTCTTTACAAGCGTTTCTCCCATTTTACAGGCAAGAGACAGTCTGACTTCCAGCCTTTGGAGGTGGGGTGCGGTGGGGTGGGGAGCAGGTGAGAACTGACAAGGAGGAAGGGACCTACAGCCATCCCATGGCACACAATCTGAAAAGATCAGGTGCCTGCCCTCCTCAGCTCCGTCACCCTGGCTCCCTTGTGCCAGCCACCCCTCAGCCTGGCCGTGTAACTTCCCACCTCAGGGCCTCCCCACATGCCGAGCCCAAATGCCTCCACCGGGTTCACCTGGTACGTGTCCTCTCATCCTTCAATGAGCAAATCAAAACCACATCCCTGAGCCCCAGATGAGCTTGGGCTCTGTCATAAGTTCTTGTAGTTCATGCACTTTTCCTTCTACTGCTCATCTCGACTGTAACTAATTAATTTTATCAATACGTGTTTCCCGTTTGTCTCCCCTGCTAAAATGATGCTCCAGGACTGTATTGGTCTTGTTCACCCCGTGCCTGCCCTCAGACCCCAGCATGTAGAAGCTGCCACACTGGAGGACCCCACATGCTCTGAGAGATGGGGTGACCATTGGAACATGGGCCAATGAGAATACACTGCTCATCAACACCAAAGCTGTAGCCACCCCCCAGCAAAGAACTGTTGCTGAGCTACAAGCTCTGTCCTTGGTCTGACTTTCCCTTGTACTCTGCTCTCTATTTCCTGTCCCTCAAACTAACTTCTCTAGCTGTTAAGTCCTCCAGTGCTGCTGAATTTCCTTCCAACAAAGGCAAGCACTGAGTCTGCCATACACACACTCACACACACACACACTCAGATACACATTAGTTGAGTGCTTACACTGACCAGCTAAAATTAAGCACAAACTATAGTGAGAAGATAAAGCACAAGCTTAGAAATCAGTCCAGGGCTCAATTTCCACATTTACAAAATGAAAATAACAGCATTAGTGACACTCTTGTTAATCCAGATTAGCATTTAGCTGGGAGTGGGAGTTTGTGGCTATTACGCTGTTCTTGTTTTAGGCACCACTGTTTACACCAGCAAATGTGCATCACTGTCTACACCAGCAAATGTGAATGACAATGATGGTATGTAAGAGTGAGGTAAGAGTGAGCTCCATGAGGATTTCCTAGTGGACAGTGCAGTACAAGACCATGGAGAGAGAATCAAAATGAATCTCTCTCTGTGTAGATGACTGTACTTTCTAAAAACCAATGCACGATGTCTCCCATTGCACTCTTTACAATGTGACTCTGAGATTCCTCCCACAGAGAGTGGAGTCAATACTCTACCCCTTGAATCTGGGTGGATTTGTGGCTGCAGAGAAGTGGTGCTTTGCAATTTCCAAGCCTAGTCATCAAAAGTACTAGAGGTTCCTCTGAGTTCTCCTGGGGCATTTGCTCCTGGACTATAGCTACTACCCTGCAAGGAAGCCATGGAGAGGCCCACGTGGAGAGAAACTGACCGGCAGCATCAACTCGAGGCCACGGAAGTCAGCCACCATGGAAATGGGTCCCCCAGCCCCACCAAGCTGCCATGATGTGGAGCAGAGATGAGCTGCCCCGACCAGGCCCTGCCAAATTTCAAATTCATGAACAAAATGAATGCTGTTATTTTAGGCCACTACATTTTGGGATAGTTTATTTTACAGAAAGATTACTGGAATATTCCTCAACCTAATGGCCTCCCCTAACTTGGGTAATGGTGTGAACAAAAGTGGCTGTGCATTCCAAGCCCTGGCAAAGCCTTGGCTTAGGCAAGACCCTCCCCAGGCTGGGAATGAAGTTGTCTTATAGGTAAAATATCAAGACAGCAAGGAATCAAGAGACCTGTGTCATCCACCTTGGAGACTGAAGTTGAAACTCAGAGATCCTGTGCTTAGGACCTGGATTCGTCTCTCTGGGCAAGTGACAGTTTTGTTTCCTGAGGAACTGAAAAACATCTCTCTGGGGCAGAAGCGGGGGCAGTCTGAAGCCTCAGAATGCTAGCTGACAGCATAGTTTCCAGGAGCAAGTAAAAAATATCTCTCCTGTACAAAGTGGAAAGAGTACAGGTTCTCCCTGAAGCCAATGGGCCAAACTACCAATTTTCCAACTTCTCCTCTGCTTGCTCCTCCACGTTTCCCTAACCCTCTGGGCAAACACAAGCCTGGCTGCCTAAATCAGGCAAATCCCAACCCAGCTTGGAAGCAGTCTCTCCCACCTCCTTCCAGCCTCGACCTCTGACTGGAATATCCCTGTCAATTTTTTTTTTTTTTTTTAACCTGGAAGCAGCCATTCTGGAAAATGGAAACAGAGCTAAGAAGACATCATCTCTGAGGACTTCCCTGGTGGCACAGTGGTTAAGAATTTGCCTGCCAATGCAGGGAACACGGGTTCAAGCCCTGGTCCGGGAAGATCCCACATGCCGCGGAGCAACTAAGCCTGTGCGCCACAACTACTGAAGCCTGCATGTCCTAGAGCCCATGCTCCGCAACAAGAGAAGCCACCGCAATGAGAAGCCCGCACACCGCAACGAAGAGTAGCCCCCGCTCGCTGCATCTAGAGAAAGCCCGCGCGCAGCAAAGAAGACCCAATGCAGCCAAAAATAAATAAATAAACTAAAAAAAAAAAAAAAGACATCATCTCTGATTCCTCTCTGTTTACAGGAGATTAAACTCCTTCTCTCAGGAGATGACTGTTTCCTGCCTTGGGCTTTGCAGTCTGGACACCCAGTGGCCTCCCCAGCCTCATGGACTAGATTTCCATGCTGGCTCCTTCCTCACCCTAGTCTTCATCTCAGTTTTCCCTGGAGAATACACTTTTCTTTTTGAAATCCTTTCTCCAGCTTCTCCTCCAATCCTTACTCTACTTGTTTTAGAGTAAGGTTGGCAGATTTTTCTGTAAAGGGCCAGACAGTAAATATTTTCAGCCTTGAGGGCCAGATGGTCTCAGCTACAACTGCTCAGCTCTGTTGCTAGAGCAAAAGCAGACATATGTAAAGGAATGGCCATGGTTGTGTCTCAGTAAAACTTTATTTATAAAAACAGGCAGCAGGCTAGATTTGGCCAGCAGACTGTAGTTTGCCCATTCCTGTTCTAGAATATTTAGATACTTGTTTCCTCATTCCCTTTAGGCCAGGGGGTTTGGGGGGAGGGTAGAAGACAATGAATTCAGTTCAATTTACATTTTGCTCTGAACCAGAGCACAGAGGCTGGAGTTGGCTGTGTTTTTCTCACAAAGCTGTGGCCACCAAGGCCAGAACAACCTTGGGTGCGTGTGATAGCTCAATGGCTGCCCTGACCAAGGCTGACTTCAGAAAAGCAGTCGCCCAGGTGCTCAGGCCTTGGAGGGCCCATTTTCTCCCACCCAAATCTACAGTGGAAAAATCTGCACTGATCTAGCAGGAAGTAGGATTCTTAGTCTATTCCAGCTGTCATGTTCAGAGGAGGATCAGTTTCTTGAAGTTGGTGATATTAGCTTTAAAAATATATAAATCATTGATGTAGGTTAGACACTGTTTATAGGGTTGCCATGGCAAACCGGTCTGCTGGGACCTGAGAAAATAGGACAATTGGATTGGGTGGGAATTAATGCTTTTCAAATCCCAGCCCAAGGCTGTTTGTAAGCTAAAATGAGCGAGACATTTCCTGATGGGCGATCTGACTTTGCAGAAGGTCTCTGCCTGGACAACAGGAGGGACATTTCTGAACTGCTGTTCCTCCCATCGTCCCACATAAGTTCCCAGAGGCCCCAGCCATAGGTAGTTCATGCCTGCAGCCCCCAGCACCTAGCACAGTATTAAACATTTGTGTGTGTGTGTGTGTGTAAATGCCATGACCTGAGTGTAAGAGGTTTCTCCTTCCCAATTCCATTTTAATGCTTTTTCCAGAATGCAAAATTGTCCTTAATGTGGCACATTAAAGACCTCATTCCTGGGTGGTCCCAGGAATTTCAGCTCTATTGAGTCTTATACCCAAGTGAAGGAAGGGTCTCATAGCTTGGTATTTAAAATCAGGTCACGGGCTTCCCTGCTGGCGCAGTGGTTAAGAATCCGCCTGCCAATGCAGGGGATATGGGTTCGAGCCCTGGTCTGGTAAGATCCCACATGCCGCGGAGCAGCTAAGCCCGTGCGCCACAACTACTGAAGCCCACATGCCTAGAGCCCATGCTCCGCAACAAGAGAAGCCACCGCAATGAGAAGCCCGTGCACCGCAACAAAGAGTAGCCCCACTCACTGCAACTAGAGAAAGCCTGCACACAGCAATGAAGACCAACACAGCCAAAAATAATAAATAAATAAATAAAATAAATAAAAAATAAAAAAATAAAATAAAATCAGGTCATGCAGACAGACTTGCTTTCTAAAGAATAGCACGTCCATAAGAATAAATGAAAGACAAATACTTTGTAAAATTAAAGCTGAGAAATTCCTTCTATCTCAGGGTCTGTATAAATTGTCCTTTCAGATTTTGAAATCATGGGAGGAGTCCAGTTGGTTTCCCTCTGAACAACAAATGTGGTACTGATTTTGCTTCATGCCCCCCATGGAAAAACTGGAAGTGATAAATGCTTCTGTCTTTTGGGCATCCCTTGGTTTACTCCATGGCCCTGTGGTTCGGAGAACAGCCCCCGCTGCCTGAAGGCAACATTTTGAAGATCTAGTTCAATCCCCATGAAGAACTGAGTGGGAGGAGGAACTGCTCAGGGAGGTCCTGCCCACCTGGGCCTGCACCTGGCCTCTGGACCCTCCCAGTGTCCTTTCCACGTCTGCCTGAGACTTGGTGGCTTTCCGCAGGCCATATTTCAAGTCCCTCTACAACCTCAGCCGTCAACTCTCCTCTAGGGATCTCCTGCCTTCCAGGACCAGAATTTCCTTCTTTTTTTCTTTTTTCTTTTTTTAATAAATTTATTTATTTATTTTTGGCTGTGTTGGGTCTTCGTTGCTGCGTGTGGGCTTTCTCTAGTTGCGGCAAGTGGGGGCTACGCTTTCGTTGTGGTGCACAGCCTTCTCAATGCAGTGGCTTCTCTTATTGTGGAGCATGGGCTCTAGGCGTGAGGCCTTCAGTAGTTGTAGCACATGGGCTCAGTAGCTGTGGCTCATGGGCTCTAGAGCGCAGGCTCAGTAGTTGTGGCACACAGGCTTAGTTGCTCCGTGGCATGTGGGATCTTCCTGGACCAGGGCTCGAACCCGTGTCCCCTGCATTGGCAGGCGGATTCTTAACCACTGCGCCACCAGGGAAGGCCCAGAATTTCTTTCGTTTCTTCTTTTTTTTTTTAAAGGGCCAGAGTTTCTTTGCCTTGATTTTTACCCTGGAATCTTTTGTGTTCTTTGTTTATTTATTTATTTTTTTAAGAAAAGGTTGCTGTTAGTCACAAGAGGCAGAAAACAGAACCAACAAGTTCAAAAAAGGGGGCTGGTGCTGTCAGAAAAAAGGAAGAGTATTCTAGCCATGCTTCTTTTTTTTTAACTTTGGCTGCGCTGGGTCTTAGTTGCAGCACGCAGGATCTTTAGTTGTGGCATGCGGGCTCCTTTAGTTGCGGCACATGGGATCTAGTTCCCTGACCAGGGATGGAACCCAGACCCCCTGCATTGGGAGCACGAAGCCTTAACCACTGGACCACCAGGGAAGTCCCTAGCCATGCTTCTAAAAGCTGGTGAGTCAGACATAGTCAGGCAACTAGGAGTGAGAAAGATGGCTTCAAACTGGAGAGGATCTCTCCTCCCCTATCTCCAAGAACATCATGTGAATGGGCTCCAGGTAACATTTCAAGTAGCAAGTAGCAAGAGCCTGGCCTTTGATTTTCTGAATCATCTCAGAAGATACCAAGAGAGAAGCTAAGATTTCTTCCCCAGCTAGAGACTATCCACCAGATGTGCACCCTCGCTTGTTTACACACACACTCCACGTGCTTGTGTGGGCGGTTTTTAATAAAGCAGGACAATGTAGAAGAAAATCCAACAGGCTGAAGATTTGGAGGAAAACCACTATTTTCTTCTGAAAAGAGTTTTGGAGGACCAGAACACATTCTTTCCAGAAACTGCAAAGATAATGGTTGTAATTCAGTTTGCTAATATTTTGTTAAGGATTTTTGCATCTATGTTCATCAGAGATATTGGCCTATAATTTTCTTTTTTGGGTGTTGTTCTTGTCTGGTTTGGGATTAGGGTAATGCTGGCCTCGTAAAATGAGTTAGGATGTGTTCCCTTCTCTTCGATTTGTTTTGGAAGAGTGTGATAAGGATAGGTATTAAATCTCCTTTGAATATAAAAAAAAGAAATAAAGAATCCCATGCTGTGGGAGTTCCCTAGTGGTCCAGTGGTTAGGACTTGGTGCTTTCACTGCCGTGGCCTGGGTTCAATCCCTGGTTAGAGAACTAAGATCTCGCAAGCCGCATAGCGGGGCCAAAAAAAAAAAAAAAAAGAATCTCATGCTAAAAAAAAATTGCAAAGATAAAGTATAACACTGAAGAAGAAATTGTAAAAATTCAACAGGTGACTACAAGTACAGCCCAGCCTTTGATAGTAGGTGTAACCTCTCCTTTGCTCTTTGGATTAACCTTGATGGGAAGCCTGAGAAACAGATACAGCCAGATTTCTGTGGCCAGTAATGCTGAACTACGTACTTGTTTTCCTCACTTGTACTTGAAAGTGGATGGTTTTCACAGGTGTTTCACCATGGTGCCCTTTCTGAGAAGATTAGCCAGAGGCTGATGCCAAACAGCTGATGCCTATAAAAGTAGGACTGATCAGGCTGAAATAGGGAGGGGGGTGGACACCTCCTCCTCTAACACCCCTTCTCCTCCACTGCACCAACCTGCTCCCTTGAATACAGGTGTGTGCTCTGGAACCCGCAGGTTGGATGGTCTCTGAGACCTGTCCGGCTCTGATGTCTGCAGTTACTCTGCTCTCTCCTCCCTGCCAACCCCTCAGCTTTCCATCCTTCTGCAGAGACTTTACATATGATAATGAAAATAAACCTTAGAGCTGTAAATAATGGCATTTTAAGCTGGCTGGGCACCTCAGCAAGGAAAGCATTACCTAATGTCCAGGCTGAACAAACACTGAGTCTTTGTGGGCACAGGGCTGGCATCCCACACACCCAGGCATTGAGGGGCCGGGGTGGGAGGTCCAGATGGTGATGGTTTCCAGCACAATGGAGGTTCAGAGTTTATGGCTTCAACATAGTAAAACGTTAATATTAGAGTAAAACAGTTCACCTTTCCCTGAAAGATGACAAAGTGAGTATTTTCAACATAGCCAATGCCTTTCCTCTCACCAGCTGTGTCTCCTCCACCTTGGTCTTCGAAAAAATAGACTCACACGTGCACAAGTGCACTGTGGAGTAGGTAAGTCACCCTAAATCACACACCTTGCTCTCCTGCCTGGGAGGAATTCTTAGAGAGTTCATGGAGCACATTTCTTTTAATTATACAGCTTTGCTGAATCTGCAGTGAAGAAATTCTGATATGACGTCCAACGTCTGCAGGAGGACCTAGCCTTGTGCTCTTTCAGAAGGGCCCTTTCCACTGAGATAGGTTTACTGAGCATCCTCTATGAGCCAGGCAGTGCTAAGCATTGGGGGTCAACAGCAAAAATCAAGGTGTTACCTGGTATGGGCCCTTATCTGGAGGCTCTGGGGGAAAATCTGCTTCCAGGCCTACTCAGGTTGTTTGCGGAATTTACTGCCCTGTGGTTGTAGGGCTGAGGTCCCCATTTCCATGCTGACACTCACCAGGGAGCCTCTCTCAGCTCCTCAAGGTTGTCTGCATTCCTTGTCAAGTTGCACCACCGTCTTCAAAGCCAGCAATGGCAGGTCAAGTCCTTCTCAAGCTTCAGATCTCTCTGACTCCTTCCTCTCCTGCATCTCTCTGACCTCCTATTCTTCCTCCTTCCTTCTGCCTCCAGCTGGAGAAAGATCGGGCCCATCTGGATAATCCAGGATACTCTCCCTAGTGTAAAGCCCATAACCTTAGTTACAACTGCAAAGTCCTTCCCTTTGCCATGTGATGCATCATATTCACAGGTTCCAGGAATGAGGGTGTAGACGTCTTTGGGGGCCATTCTGTCTACCACAGTGGGTGGCCTGGAAGTCCAGCCCCAGCCAGGTCTCTTTGGGGGCCTCCTGAGGAAGCCTGAGAGCAGTTATTTCCAAAGCTCTACTCTGTGTATAGGGTTTGAAGCCAGGGCCTCTGTCATAGCCATTGGTATGCTCACCTGTAGGAGAAACATTAGGGCCCCAATGACAGCCTTCCTGCTTTCCCAGCACACAGGCCAGCCAGAGCTTTCCAGGACTGTTTCATTTCATGCCATACTCTTTCAGCAGCTGAGACCCACTAGGAACTGATGATGAGTCAACTCTCTGAGTGTATCAGACAGAACCTTCATGAACTGACCTGCAAGACCTTCCTGGGGCTGCTGTGAGAGCTCCTAACTGGCCCCCCAGTCCAGGCAGACCATCTCAAGAAGATGTGATGGTCTCCTGTCCCCTACCAGTTCAATCAAGTCCAACTCCCTGGTCAGTGAACAAGTGGCCTTAGACTGTCTGACTGTACCTCCAGCCCTAATGGCCCCTCTCCTTCTCCTCACTAGATGTTCAGCCACATGGAAGACCATTAGCATCCATCACTCCCTCCTTCTCTGTTGGTCAAAGCCCTCCAGCCCCAAGTATCCAAATCCTACTTCTTCCATGAGGCTCCAGCCAATTCTCCCCTCTCCAGAGAGCATCTCCTTATCATCGGCTGGAAGAGGTCTCTGGAGTGAAATTCACACACACTAGTCTGAATCTCACTTTCTGCTCTGTATAAGTTATTCCTGTACAGTCTCTAAGTCTACTAAGGCAGCAATGTTTCATTTATCTTTTTATCCACGTCTTAACGTGTAGCAGACACTCAATTAGCTGAATTGCTCTTAGATTTATAGTCCTTTTAAATTACTCTTCTGGCTAATGGATAAAACACTTTGTTGTTGTTATATCTGTACCAAATATTTCTTGAGGCAAAAGAGGCAGGTCTCTGCTTTCCTTAAATTTTTAAGGTGAAATGTGCATTCATCAAGCTGTATGTCCTACAGAGGTTGTAGCATTAGAGCTCCAATTTTCTCTGAGTGCCCAGAATCCCAATTGGTCCTCAGCAATGGTGGCAACCCCACTATTCACTCATACAGCCTGGCACCCACCCTGAAGCCCATTTTCTCCCAAGGCTGCTCTTGACCCGGCAGAGGGAAGGCTTGGCCTCCTGCCTGCCTCACTCACTCCCACTCTCTGCCAAAAGCCTGGGATCCATCAGTAAGCCTGTACTTAACATGCTCTAACCCTTAGCCAGACTCATCAAGAAAAGAAGTGAGAGGACGCAAATCAATAAAATTAGAAATGAAAAAGGAGAAATCACAACTGACCCCGCAGAAACACAAAGGATTATAAGAGACTACTACAAACAACTATATGCCAATAAAATGGACAACCATGAAGAAATGGACAAATTCTTAGAAAGGTACAATTTTCCAAGACTGAACCAGGAAGAATTAGAAAATATAAACAGACCTATCACAAGTAATGAAAGTGAAACTGTAATTAAAAATCTTCCAACAAACAAAAGCCCAGGACCAGATGGCTTCACAGGTAAATTCTATAAAACATGTAGAGAAGAGCTAACAACGATCCTTCTCAAACTCTTCCAAAAATTTGCAGAGGGAGGAACACTCCCAAATTCATTCTACAAAGCCACCATCACCCTAATATCAAAACCAGAAAAAGATATCACAAAAAAAGAAAATTATAGACCAATATTCACTAATGAATATAGATGCAAAAATCCTGAACAAAATACTAGCAAACAGAGTCCAACAACATGTTAAAAGGATCATACACCATGATCAAGTGGGATTTATCCCAGGGACGCAAGGATTCTTCAATATATGCAAATCAATCAATGTGATACACCATATTAACAAATTAAGGAATAAAAACCATAAGATTGTCTCAATAGATGCAGAAAAAGCTTTTGACACAATTCAACACCCATTTATGATAAAAACTCTCCAGAAAATGGGCATAGAGGGAACCCACCTCAACATAATAAAGTCTGTATATGACAAACCCACAGCAAACATCATTCTCAATGGTGAAAAACTGAAACCATTTCCTCTAAGATCAGGAACAAGACAAGGATGTCCACTCTCACCACTCTTATTCAACATAGTTCTGGAAGTCCTAGTCATGGCAATCAGAGAAGAAAAAGAAATAAAAGGAATACAAATTGGAAAAGAAGAAATAAAACTGTCACTGCAGATGACATGATACTATACACAGAAAATCCTAAAGATGCCACCAGAAAACTACTAGAGCTAATCAATGAATTTGATAAGGTTGCAGGATACAAAATTAATGCACAGAAATCTCTGGCATTCCTATATACTAACAATGAAAAATCAGAAAGAAAAATTAAGGAAATAATCCCATTTACCGTCGCAACAAAAAGAATACCTAGGAATAAACCTACCTAAGGAGGCAAAAGACTTGTATTCAGAAAACTATAAAACACTGATGAAAGAAATCAAAGATGACATAAACAGATGGAGAAATAGACCATGTTCTTGGATTGGAAGAAGCAATACTGTGGAAATGATTATACTACCCAAAGCAATCTACAGATTCAATGCAATCCCTATCAAACTACCAATGGCATTCTTCACAGAATTAGAACAAAACATTTTTACAATTCGTAAGGAAACACATAAGAGCCCGAATAGCCAAAGCAATCTTACGAAAGAAAAACGGAGTTGGAGGAATCAGGCTCCCTGACTTCAGACTATACTACAAAGCTACAGTAATCAAGACACTATGGTACTGGCACAATAACAGAAATATAGATCAGTGGAACAGGATAGAAAGCCCAGAGATAAACCCATGCACATATGGTCACCTAATTTACAACAAAGGAGGCAAGAACATACAGTGGAGAAAAGACAGCCTCTTCAATAAGTGGTGCTGGGAAAACTGGACAGCTACATGTAAAAGAATGAAATTAGAACACTACCTAACACCATACATAAAAATAAACCCCAAATGGATTAAGACCTAAATGTAAGGCCAGATACTATAAAACTCTTAGAGGAAAACATAGGCTGAACACTCTCTGACATAAATCTCTGCAAGATCTTTTTTGACCCACCTCTTAGAGTAATGAAAATAAAAACAAAAATAAACAAATGGGACCTAATTAAACTTAAAAGCTTTTGCACAGCAAAGGAAACCATAAACAAGACGAAAAGACAACCCTCAGAATGGGAGAAAATATTTGCAAATGAAACAACTGACAAAGGATTAATCTCCAAAATATACAAACAGCTCATGGAGCTCAATATCAAAACAACAAACAACCCAATTAAAAAACGGGCGGAAGATCTAAACAGACATTTCACCAAAGAAGACACACAGATGGCCAAGAAGCATATGAAAAGATGCTCAACATCACTAGTTATTAGAGAAATGCAAATCAAAGCTACAATGAGGTATCACCTCACAACAGTAAGAATGGCCATTATCAAAAAATCTAGAAACAATAAATGCTGGAAAGGGTGTGGTGAAAAGGGAACCCTCCTGCACTGTTGGTGGGAATATAAATTGATACAACAACCATGGAGAACAGTATGGAGGTTCCTTACAAAACTAAAAATAGAACTACCATATGACCCAGCAATCTCACTACTGGGCATATACCCTGAGAAAACCATAATTCAAAGAGAGCATATACCACAATGTTCATTGCAGCACTATTTACAATAGCCAGGACATGGAAGCAACCTAAATGTCCATGGACAGATGTATGGATAAAGAAGACGTGGCACATATATACAATGGAATATTACTCAGCCATAAAAAGAAACGATATTGAGTTATTTGTAGTGAGGTGGATGGACCTAGAGTCTGTCATACAGAGTGAAGTAAGTCAGAAAAAGAAAAACAAATACCATATGCTAACGCATATGTATGGAATCTAAAAAAAAAAAAAAAAAAAGGTACTGATGAACCCAGTGGCAGGGCAGAAATAAAGATGTAGACACAGAGACTGGACTTGAGGACATGGGGTGGGAGGGAGAAGCTGGGGCAAAGTGAGAGTGGCATGGACATATATACACTACCAAATGTAAAACAGATAGCTAGTGGGAAGCAGCACATAGCACAGGGAGATCAGCTGGGTGCTTTGCGACGACCTAGAGGGGTGGGATAGGGAGAGTGGGAGGCTCAAGAGGGAGGGGATATGGGGATATACGTATGCATATGGCTGATTTACTTTGTTGTACAACAGAAACTAACACAGCATTGTGAAGAAATTATACTCCAATAAAGATGTATAAAAAAATAAAAAATAAAAATAAATTTAAAAAAATTAAAAAAAATGCTCTAGTCACTGACTCCACGTTATATACACTGTGCAGCTATTCCACCTGAACTAGACCATCAATGGGGGCAGACCCCGACTCTGAAAGATTGCCAGAATTTAACCCACTCTATTGCACAACCCTATGTACCAACATGGGCTTTTAGTGCCTTTTAGTTGAAGAGACTAAGGCACTTAAATCCTGAAGTTACCTGGCAAAATGAAGAGTTTCAATGAGTTTATTCCTTCCTAGGAAAGAGGTTAGATGCTCTTTGTGGACCTGTCACATACATACAAGTTAAAAATCAGCTCTGCTTCCTAGAGTGGGCCTAGCTCTCAGAATCTTTCCCTTAAATTAAGCTAACATCTGGAAGACACATGGAGAAAGATCATTAAATTATCTTTTTTTTTTTTTTTTTTTTCACCATAATCAGGAAAAGGAGTAAAGCAAGGATCATTCTCCCAGAATTTTTCTCAGGCTCCTGGACAATCTTCTCAATCTAAGGACAATATTTTTCTTTCATTTTATTTTCAACCGAAGAATCACATGTTTAAAATAATAACCTCCTGCCACATACCTCCATATACTGAGTCCTCCTCTCAAGAGGAACCACTCTAAACCCATGTCCATTTATGTTTCTTTTGATGATTATTTCCATATCTCTAGAAAATATATTGATACTACTACTTCTTGATTTATCAGATTTAGACATTATCTCACTGAATTCCTTCCATGATAGATAAGAATTGAACTCACCTACATGAAGGCCCCCTCCCACCATCCACTTTCCTAATTTTGACAGGCAAATCGTTACTCTTAGCTCCTCTGCTGCACTGGTTCTCAAATGTTAGCTGCATCAGAATTACCTGATCAGCTTGTTAGAACTCAGATTGCTGGGACCCACCCATGAGTTTCTGATTAAAGGGTCTGGGTTGGGGCCCAAGAATTTTCATTTCTGACAACATCCCAAGGGAGTTTGATGCTGCTGGTTCAGCGACCACACTTTAAGAAGCACTGCTCTACTGGTAACCTCTGCAATTTTAAGTAATAACAACTTTTTCTTGTTTCATCAAGTTTTACAATAACTCTTGGCTCACCAATTTGAAAGATTAAGATATTAAAACAACTTGTTTTGTTCTATTTTAAACTCTATACAGTAAAATTAAAGACATTTATACTATGTACTATAACCGTAACTGATTTGGCTTGACTGTAAATACTAAAAACCAATAAATCATGTTGTCATTATGGCCTCTTGATTACTGTTCACAGCAGAGCCAAGACAAGTGTCATGATTACATATCTTCCTCTACAGGTGCAAAGTTAAACTACTAGAATACTCAACTTTTGCTTAAGGGAGAATGCTTCTAGTATTAAGGTCCTTCTCTTCCGTATATTCTTCTATTTGCTTAAAATTCCACCACATTTTAATTTGTTTTATATTTGAACCATGACATATTGGCCATGTTTTTATTTTCCTGGGAGTTTTTGACTGCCTTTATTTTTTCTTATCCATGGAAAAAATATATTCCATCTACATTGTATCCTGAATATTTGCTACTCTCTTGTCATTCTGCTATGGCTGGCTTCATTCTTCTCGAAGTTCATTGATCCCCTGTTCTAAATTGATCAACTGTTTTTTAGACTTGCTGCACAGTTGTAATCCTGGAATTTCTTGTCATTAGACTTCTAGGAGTTAGTTCTTACATCCCCCATATTGCTCCTTCTAATTGTCACCCTTGTTTTCCTGGAGTGCATCTCAGGTGATTTCCTTGGAAAGGCTCCTAGGGATGTAAACTTTCTGGGTCCTTGCTTGTCTGAAAAATAACTTTATTTTGACCTCATACTTGACTGTTAGGCTAAGTATAAAATCCTAGTTTCAAAATCACTTTCTCTCAGAGCTTTGAAGCCCTTATTTCACATATGCTTTCTTCCAATCTTGCTAATAAGAAGTCTAATGGACAACTTAGTGTGACTCTAATTATGTCGTTAGTGGACAAATATTCCTCACTACCACCATCCTGTACTCCTTGCCCTGGAAGCATTTAGAATTTTCCTTATGTGTTAGGAGTAGTACCATTTCAAAATGATGTATCTAGGATATTTTTGGTTTATCCTGCTTGCAAGTTTG
Source organism: Balaenoptera physalus (assembly GCF_965194825.1). Taxonomy (NCBI): domain Eukaryota; kingdom Metazoa; phylum Chordata; class Mammalia; order Artiodactyla; family Balaenopteridae; genus Balaenoptera; species Balaenoptera physalus. Next base: position 62,298,754 of record NC_138896.1, on the reverse strand, counting down.
TGGGTCCTTTAAATTTAAAAAAGTGTCTCTCTCTAACTCTGGGAAATTTTATTCCATTATCTCTCATAATGTTTTTCATTTTCTCTGTTTGCTTTTTCTGATATTCTTATTAGTTGGATCTAGGACCTTGCAGATTGATGCTTTAGCTCTTTTCTATTTGTCTTTTAGCTCTGCTTACTGGGAGATTTCTTATCATTATCTTCTACTACATTTTTGGCTCTGCATCCATATTGTTAATTTTCAAGAAACGTTTCCTTGTTCTTTCTTTCTTTTAAGAAGAAATAGAATTCCAACCACTTTCTAATGGATAGAATATATTCTTGAATCTCCTTGTGTTTGTTACATAGAGTATAAATTGGTATTTAAAGTGTTATAATCTCTTCTATTCCTTAAAAAATTTATTTCCTTCTAAGTCAGTTATTCTGTAGGTGTATTTTGGTTTTTTTCTCCATGTACCACATTCCCCCTCAATTTCAGATTTCCTTGGTTGTCCATTCATTTTTAAGAATAAAGTAAAAGAGCTGATTGGAAAATCTGGATGTTTGGGTGGATGGTGGGAGGGGAAGCTAGCTCTTACATTGGAGGCTCCAAATGCCAGAAGAAATAAGGCTTCCCCCTGGGGAAAAAGCCCACCTACACTATCTCAACCAGTTTATTCAATTCTTTAGAAAATAAAAGGCCCAGGCCTTTTGGCTTCTTGCTATTCTGCATGGCTAGAGTATGTAGGTGTGGGGACAGGGGCAGAAAGTCAACTCTTCCACAAACGAACCTTCACTTAACACCCCCCTTCCCTGTTTCCAGCCCCATTTCTCATTCCTGTACCCCTCTGAAACTGCTGGCCTGGCCGTGGCTACAGCCTCTCTGGACCCATGGGTGGACAGGCACCCAGCCCCTCCGTGTAGAGTGCAAGGTTCACCCACCAACACTCTTCCTTCTTCTTTACTCATTCCAAAAATCCCTGGACTCTCTCATTGGCTGATGCCCCTTCCCCAGCAGCATTCACCTCCCTGTTCTGATTTACTCATTTATAATCACTATAATGGGGTCTCAGAAAGCACAGACATAAATATTTATGCTTGCTTGGCCATCTTGAACATAAGTGACCAAGAAGTGCATTTTCATACTAATCTGTCCCTAAATCTCTGCCTTTGATCAGTTTGCCTGAATCTAAAAATGCTAGTAAAGGTTCTAAGATGCTCTTCACTAAAGAAGGCCCACTCTGTGCCACTGATGGATTGGTAGAAATGAGAGTTGGGTTCATTGTAGAAGAGATGCCCAGGGCTAGCAAGATGCTGAACAGAGGAGGCCGCTACCTCACAGGGTCATTTCAGAGGTAAAACAAGCACAGGGTACCCTGAAATGATTCCCAGCACCCCAAGTTTGGACCACTCCCATAACCCAACTTTATTGGGCCAGCAAGATTCCACCTTAGAGAGCAAAGTATTAATAGGATGGGGAACTCATGATCTAGGAATTATCATAATATTCTGGCTTACTGGGTCCCCAGCCTGACCTCTTGGCCCAACTTCACTGTCAGGAGATGATACACACTTCTACTCCTCAGTCAAGGCAGGAGTCATCAGCTTCCTGTCCCGCCTCTTCATCTTATCTTCCTGTCCTCCTCATCTTCCTCATGCCTCCCCTCCACCCTGCCCCACCACTTAGACACCCAGCATCCTCCTGGTCTCTCCCCTCACTCCCCCAGAGCCTTCTCCAAGTATCAGTGACCAGCTGGACATTCTGGCCACCCTACAGGGCACTTGTGTTTTGAAAGTTCATGTTTGACTTCAAAAGAAGCATCCAAAAAGGCAGTGTTGCCAGTAGGTTGTGTGTATATGGGTAGCAGCTTCTGCCCACGTCCCTTTACAACTGCTGCCCCTCCCCCAGCTGATGTGCTACAGGCGGCTAACGGCTCACATCTGCAGCCTCCTCCAGAGAACTGTCCACAGCTGCAGGGAGTATCCTTCAAGGAGAGCTATACTCCCCTTCCATCCCCCACACAGCCAATGGCTGACAAGTAAGGGGTACAAAAGGCCAGACCCTTCCCTCAAGGAGAGGACGGCTCTTTGCTGTAATTTATGCTCCAAAGCTCCCTGCCTCAGGCCAAAGCTAGACTTTAGCTGAGACCACATACTTGCTCACCCTTTCCCCTTTCCTTACAGGGTTCTCTTAAGAGCACAGCTTCATTAGACCAAGTTGCTCCTAAATCCCCGTCTCAGGCTCTGTTTCTGGGGAACCTGACCCAAGACCACATGGGAGAGACTATGGGAGAAAATGAGGACATCTTGGTAAAAATCTTACATCTCGAACTCCAAACACTTCTCTGTGGTTCTATTTACAACTCTCATCTGCAAGGCGTGGGTCACTGATCTGCTAGTTTTCCCATAAGCTCAGAGCAGTCAGAACTGTGGAGACTCGGGCTGGTGGGTGGTTCCACAGCTTTGCCCCCACCCCACCCAGGAGTCTGGTTTAGCCAAAAAACAGTTTTGTCTGACCTTCCCCAGGTCCTGGATCTGTGATGATCTTGGGTGTTAAAGAAAGATTTAGAACCAGACTTGGGATCCCAGACTACTTGCGTATTTCCTGCATCGTCGTCAGCACTGTATATCTCCCAGATGACTCGGGGCAGACAGGCCAGTGATGCTGCACGGCGTTAGCTCATGGCTCACTCCTACCCTGTATGGCCTCGTACGGCCGGCACCCCACGTCACCCTGCAGCTCCTCTGCACAGCAGCACAGCCCGGAATCTGCCGAGCCGGGGAGGATGGTGAGAGCCTGTGCTCACGGTGCTCTGCCTTCCAAAGACGCCTGAGCGGGGCATTCTCAACTCAACCACCAATTCTAGCAAGAGGAAGTTCTTGCTTCTTCACCCCACTCATGCTCCCATCAATAAAACATGTACTGTATGTAGAGCACTCACTAGGTGCTGATCTGAGCTCTGGAAACAGTGTAGGAACAGGAGGCAAGTGCCGGGGCCAAGCAGCCAGTTCATGACCTCAAAGGGATCATAATTTTCTAATTGCTTGAGAATAGCCTCAATGAGTTTAAATTATGTGGTTGTTAGACACAAACCCCTAAATCATACATTTCATCATTTTGCAGATCGGGAAAGCAAGGCCCAGGAGGGGGTGTGGCTGGCCATGGGCTCCCAGGCCACCAGGGCCATTACTTCTGCATAGGCACCTGCCACCTGGGGTCCCAGCCATGAGCTTTCAGGTTCTCACCTGATTCTTCTGGGCAATCTTTTGTCCCTTTTTCCAGCGGAGCACGGGGGTCAGGGCCGGCAGCTCCCTTTCCTCCTCTCCCATCACATGCTCGCCCAGGCTGTAGGCGGCCTCGAACACGATGGGGCTGATGACGTCCTGCACTCTCCGCTGAAACAATAAACACACAGGCACGTGAGCGGCGGGCGCTGCTGACATGTGCAGAGCATTTCAACAGTTTACAAAGACCTTCCACATGGACTGCCCCATGTGAGCCTCACAGCCACCCTTGTGTGGCTGGATTTTATTGCTTTCATATTTTAGATGAGGTAATGAGGCCGCGAGTGATGACTGTCTTGTCCAAGGTCACTCCGCTAATGAGCGGGGGCTTTCCCCGCTCTAACTCACATGGTACGAAATCATCGTCTCTTTAGCATGTGGAAGACATTACCTTAGTCATCTTCCAAATATTCTTATAACCTAGTTGGCAGGCAGGCAAGCATCTGTACTCACAGTGCACTGCTAACCCTTCCCATCCGTGGTGTTTTGATCATCAAAGCTCTTCTGCCTTGAGGTAAATATGGACTATGTGTTAGGGCAGGAGACCTGAAGACACTGGGGCCCGGCAGCTTCCCAGAGCTGGGCATCAATGGAGCCAGGGATGAAGTCCGGCTTCTGGCCTGTGTTCTTTCCTTTGGAGCCCAGGACTCTAAGAGCCAAGGAAGTGATAGGTCCATAGTCACAATGAACACCTACAAGATGCCAGGCACTGCACTAGGTTTTCTAGAGCAGGGGTCCCCAACCCCTGGGCCATGGACTGATATCGGTCCACGGCCTGTTAGGACCTGGCCACACAGCAGGAGGTGAGCAGTGGGCGAAGCTTCATCTGCCTCTCCCCACTGCTCACATTACCGCCTAAACCATCCCCCCGCATCACCCCCGTCCGTGGAAAAACTGTCTTCCATGAAACCAGTCCCTGGTGCCAAAAAGGTTGGGGACCACTGTTCTACAGAGATGAGCCACACGTCCAAATCCTGCAGCTGGGCTTATTCCCCTCCATCGTATAATAAAAGGAAGATGAAGGCACAAGTTCCCCAGGCCACAAGGCTGATAAGGATTCTGAGTCACATCTGCTCAATCCTGGAGTTCTTGACCTTTCTGGCCCAGGTCTCGCTGCCTCCTGGGTACTCTGGCCACCCCCCGGGACTCACAAGTTAGAGTCTGAGGCAGGAATAAAGCATCAGTATCCCCGCATCCCAGGCCAGCATGCTCTATGGAAGGTGGGCTTCCAAGGGGAGCCGGGTAAATCTCAGAAGTAGCACCAACGAGCCACTGTCTGCAGCACCACTGCCTGCGTCTGTCAGGGAGAGATGACGGGAGCTGGCAGGGAGGCAGAAGTGGGAGGCGCTAGGTGGGCAGGCAGAGGCCAACCAACCCCAAGGCCGTGAGCAGATCCAAGGACTTCACACTACGCTCCACGTAAAGTCTGATGGAGTTGGGAGCAGACTAGTGCCGTGTTCAAAACAGTAGAAAGTTTTAAAGTTCCCAAGAGGCACACAGTGAGGAGCTAGATCTTACCCCACCCCCTGGATACCCAGCACCCCCTCCAGAGACAGACACGCCTGTCAGTTCCGGGTTATCCGTCCAGTCTAAGCACATGCAGGGAACTGGTTGCTTACAGCAAGCTGCACTTTGCCTTCCTCACTCAGCAGGTACCAGTTCACCAGGGGGAGGTTAATGAAAGGGTCTGTGATCGAACAAGCTGGGGGGACACCAGGTTACACAGTTAAGGGGGGGTTTAGTCTCTTGTTTATTGTTTGTTTTTACTGCAACTGCCTCCCACAAAGAGTAGGGTGGCCCCAGGTCTAACGGGGCACAGGACCCTGTGTTTCCTTGGAGATCCCTGGGCATGTACGTGGAGTGGAACATGCTCAGAGACACAGAAAAATCTCCTGCAGCAGCCCAGGAAAGGAGATGGTGCCCGGGCCGGGGCGGGGAGGCAGACGGAGCTGCTGAATGTGGGCTGTGGTGGACAGATGACTCTGGGGTGGGAGCCTGAGTGACATGCTCAGGAAAGCATTCAGCTGGGAATAGATTCAATCATTTACGTAAATAAAACACAGGACCTTTTGGGGGAGTGACGGGGGAGCCTCTGGATAAGCTACTTCCACAAAATTCTCTCGAACTTCAGATTTTAGGAGCAGATCTTTAATGCTCCTGTCCTTTCTGTGAGCAAAGCACACACCTGGGATCCAGATCCCCTCCGGCTACTGACCGACTCTCCTAAACAGAATGTAAAGACTGCCTGGGCACAGAGAATAGTGAAGGGGTGCAATCTTAATGTTTTCACAGATAAACGCTTCAGTGTTTCTTTAAGGGTGACTGCCTTAAGATTTTGCATTTAAATCCTTCATGTAGAAATAAGTCAGTTATTACACGCTGTTACTCTTGCGGGAGGAACTGAAGATGGGGGTGGGGAGGCAGAAGCCACGGAACATTTCCTGGCTACCACATGTATTCCAGAGACTGAGCCAACCTCCTCCCAGACATCCTTTTACTTAATCTGCACCACACCCAAGCTGGTAGATTGTTGCTCCCATTGTACAGATGAACGCAAATAAACTGTGCTCCATCCCCAAACCAGTAAGTGGTGGAACCAGACTCATTCTTAGAACCAGAAGCAAAACTGCTTTCCTTGAAGCCCATGAAATACTGTTTAAAAATCATCCCAATTGCTTTAGGTTCTGACATCACCCTGAAATATTACCTATCTACTTAGGAGGATACAGGGCAAGGGGAAGGAAATGTTCCTCATACAAGGAAGAATGTGAGTAAATGACAAATAACTAAAGAAATAGGGACTTGAAGGGAGGGCTGTTTCTAAATGTGCAGTCATTCTGTGTCTTAGTCAGGGCACAGCTATTTGGGGTGAGTAATGAATTGTGACACCTAGCGGTACAGACGCTGTGGTCTGGCACTGACTGCATGAACCAGTTTTAACTAAGATGTTTGAGAAACACCTTCTTATGACATGTCCCAGTAGCTCTGGGCAGAAGGGGCCTACCCCACACTGAGCCATGGGTGGAGGCAGGGGAGAACACAGCAATTAGAAACAAGCCAGCAGGGCTTCTCTGGTGGCGCAGTGGTTAAGAATCCGCCTGCCCTGATGGCCAGAAGGTGCAGGACTACAGGGCTCATGGCAGAATAGGGTCAGCAGGATGCCACTCACACTTCAGCTGGTTGCCCAGTAAGAGTTTCACCGCTTGTATATAACAGGACTTTTCTCACATCTCCATTTCTTTTAGCCTTTTGATTGCCGTCCTCAATATTCTTCCAAGGCAATTCTGGAATAAACACATTATGAAAAACTGGGCCTTTTTTTATTCCAGGAATCCCAAAGTCAACCCAGCAGCATATTAGGACTAGATGTGATTTCAAAGTAAATCCTTTGAAGGGTAGATAACATTGCCACAGCCTTGCAGGGAAGCTGTGAAGACAGTGGAGGTTGCAGCATAGGAAACAAGGGAGCAGTGGTATTTATAGACATTGGTTAACAGCCACCATGGGGTCTGTAAATTCCAAGATACTTCCGGGATATGCATATTCTCTGTGCATATAGATAAACCACGTTTTGGCAGCCTGGGGGCAGCCATCTAACAGAGATGCAAGTGCTGGCTGCTGGGAGAGCAAAGGGGCTGTGATAGTATCTGTTATGCCACAGTTTATATAACTGTAAGTATATACACTTTTTTTTTCAGTTGTCTTTTCAATAAATATATTTCCTTATTTAAAAAAATGGGCCATGGTGACTTTGCTTGAAGAGCTATATACCGTGGTGACATTATTATGGCCTTCTTACGCTACTACCTTTCTCTGTAGTTCTTCTTGATCTCACATTCATAATATTGAGAAACATATCTCAGGAGGCCTGATGATTTTTTATTTTAGTTAATTAATTAATTTATTTACTTTTGGCTGCGTTGAGTCTTTGTTGCTATGTGCGGCTTTTCTCTAGTTGCGGCGAGCGGGGGCTACTCTTCGTTGCGGTGCGCGGGCTTCTCATTGCGGTGGCTTCTCTTGTTGCGGAGCATGGATTCTAGGCATGCGGGCTCTAGAGTGCAGGCTCAGTAGTTGTGGCTCACGGGCTTAGTTGCTCCGCGGCATGTGGGATCTTCCCGGACCAGGGCTCGAACCCGTGTCCCCTGCATTGGCAGGCAGATTCTTAACCACTGTGCCACCAGGGAAGCCCCCTGATGATTTTTTTAAATTTACTAGAAGATATCTTCCAATAATCCCGGGCACAAAGACTGAACTAACATCTGGATGGATGGATGAGTTAACATTTTTTTTGACTAAAAGATCCAAAACATAGGGCAGGATCAATGAGATAGGCTGATCATATCTAAGAGAGGCCCAGTGGCTTATCAACATCATTTTCTTTCTTGGCATATCTCACTAAGCTCTGATACAAATTACTTAAGGTTTAATACGATATCAAATTTATGAGTCTCCTCTAGAATATTAATTTACATGAAGTCACTGAATCATACAGGTTTTTTTTTTTTTTTAATTTATGGCTGTGTTGGGTCTTCGTTTCTGTGCGAGGGCTTTCTCTAGTTGCGGCAAGTGGGTGCCACTCTTCATCGCGGTGCACGGGCCTCTCACTATCGCGGCCTCTCTTGTTGCGGAGCACAGGCTCCAGATGCACAGGCTCAGCAATTGTGGCTCACGGGCTTAGTCGCTCCGCGGCATGTGGGATCTTCCCAGACCAGGGTTCGAACCCGTGTCCCCTGCATTGGCAGGCAGATTCTCAACCCCTGCGCCACCAGGGAAGCCCCATACAGTTTTGAAGTTAGAAGAAACTATGATGTTACTTAATTCAATCCTCTCATTTTAAAATTGAAGAACCCATAGTTGAAGAGATAAAGTATCTTCCCAGGAAAGTGTAGATTTAAAAATACGAAGGATGTTACTTTTGACTCTCTGCTCAATTATTTTCCTGACCCTTCTTCCTTACATGCTATTCAATTTTAATAGTGTTCCCCTCTGTCTTCCTGCAATGTGAATATGTTTTTATATGGTAGGCACTTATGGCTGTATCAAAAAGAAAGTTCAAATCGTGTTTCAAGTGGATGTGCATTATGTTGTAGCTTATACAGCTTTCTATAGTATATTTTAAAAATTCCTTCTTATTCCATAATTAGCTCATATGGTAGTATAAGATTGATCATTTGATTTTCTAAGTGGATATAAAATTTTAAACATATATAGTGGTTCTAAGGAAAAGTACATTTTTTTTTTCCCTTCAAAGTTGTTCTTCATAGTGGTATGTGATCAGGAAGGCAACAAATCTCAAATTTCTAAACAGCATACATGCACAAGAGGTCACAGTTAAGGTTACCTTGGGAGTTCTAATTCTGAATTTCCTGAATTTTGTGGGTTTAAATCACAATTTTAATGTTCCATTAATGCAAGGTGCTTTTTTTTTTTTTTTACACTGAATTGTTCTATGTCTTTTATTCTGCACTAATGGACATTGTGTTGATTTCTGTGACTATCAAGGAGAGTTCAATATTCTGGTAAAATTCTTTTTAATTATGTTTTATTTTTTAAATCCTTTTACTTGAGTTTGACTAAGACAATTTAAAAGCTTTTCTATCAATAACTAATTTTATTTTATAGAAAAAGACAGAGCAATATGGTTTTGTATATTTAAAATTAAAATGTGCCTTCTGAAAACTTTGAAAACTTAAAAAAAAAAAAAAAAATCTGCCTGCCAACGCAGGGGACACGGGTTCAAGCCCTGGTCCAGGAAGATCCCACATGCTGTGGAGCAACTAAGCCTGTGCGCCCCGACTACTGAGCCTGTGCTCTAGAGCCCGTGAGCCACAACTACTGAGCCCACATGCCACAACTACTGAAGCCTGCACACCTAGAGCCCATGCTCCGCAACAAGAGAAGTCACCGCAATGAGAAGCCCGCTTGCCGCAACTAGAGAAAGCCTGCGTGCAGCAACAAAGACCCAACACGGCCACAAATAAATAAATAAATAAATATATTTTTTTTTAAAGTCAGTTTAAAAAAAAAAAAAAGAAAATGAAACAAGTCAGCACCCCCAAAAGGACAGCCCCTTCTCCCCACACTGTGTTTGTTTTCTTGTATCTGAGCTGCAAAGGAAAAGTAGCAGCAACATTTTGTGGTTTCCTTTGCATTGTTGGAAGGGTGGCCTCTCTCAGCCCAGCACTGCAATGAAATGAAGGGACCCCTCAGGATGGAGAAGGAGGCTTAGGGGTTTGGGCAGAGACTCTAGCTGCTGACATTTTACTGCTTAAAAATATTCACCACTACAAACAGAAGCTTCCCAAGCTGAACACCCTTACTTATGATAGACCAAAAGCCGACAATCCACCTTCTCCTGCTAAAAATCTACTGTACCCTCCTGTTCTGAAAAATGAAAGAGGCTGCACAGAGAAGAACCCTCAGACTGGCGGCTGAGGTTTTATAGGGAACTTGACATATGTGCAATTTGAAATTTATTGGGTGCTTACTTTATGCCAGGCAATGTGCTGGGCCCAAGGGAGATGGAGATGAAAGACCTTGGAGGAAACAGGCAGGCAGTGACAACCTAGTGCAACATGTACTAGAAGAGAGGCGGCTTTGGGAACACAGACGAGAGCACCTGATTCAGACTGCAGGTTGGCGGGCTTCCCAGAGGAAGGGAAGTCCCTGGGCTCAGTCAGATGACAGAAGGACATTAGCCAGGGAGCAGGCATGGCCAGTACACACAGCAGGGGGGAGAGGGCATGGGTGTCCAGTGGATTACATGTTCTCCCCAAAGGTGGGACAGTCAGGCTAGTTGGCGGGTGGGAGGGGAGAGGAGGCTGAAGCAGAGACCAGATTTCACGGGGACTTAAAGGGTGTGTTGATTTCAACCTAAAATCTAGGGAGAGCTGGGAGGGGGGTAAGGTGATGCAAGAGACTGTGTTACAGAAAAATCCCTCTGGTTTCTCGGATGGATGGGGGTGAGATTGGAGGTAGGGAGGTTGTGTTGTAGAAAGATCCCTCTAGCTGTAGCATGGAAGTGGATTGATGGGGGGAGGTTCGAGGGTGAGCAGTCTAACATAGGGGTTCACAGGAAAGATGGAGAGAGCCTGGGCCAGGACACAGAAGGGGGATGGGGAACGTGAGGGAGGTGAGGCTGACTCAGGAAGAAGAGATGCTGCGGCTTGGTGACTGGAGGTGGGGGATGAGAGAAAGAGAATCATGGAAGGTACCCCAGTGTTCAGCTCAGGTGAGTGAGTGGACCTGGCAGCCCCTCATCACCACGGGGAACCAGGAGAGGGAACAAGTGTGCACGTTGTTTAGGTGTGAACATACTAAGGTTTGTTACAACACAGAAATCCTCTTCCTGTCTCCAAATGCCAACTCCACAAGCAATCTCCCAGAATACACTGATTTGGGCCTAAAACCCCATGCTACCTTTTCTCTTCCACAAAACTGCCCCCCTGCCCCAGCGTCCAGGGTCAGCCTCCCCAGCACTGGCTCATCCAGACCTACCACAGACCCTCTGTCTACACTTTGAGCTCATCCACCCGTCCTCCAGGGACGAGCTTTGCCCTCCTTCAAACCACACTATTCTCCTCCCTCGGTGCACCTCACAGGCAGAGCTGTTCTGCTGGGGCCCCAAGGGAGGACTGCAGGGCCTGGGAGGGTCTGATGACAAGAGGGAGAGAGACCCTTAGGGAAACGCAGTTGAGTACCCCCATTCCTTCATGGGGAGTCCCGGCTTTTCCTTCTCATTCATTAACTTGCTTGTGAAATCGAATTAACTCAGACAGAACATCCAGCAGGGGAGGCTCGTGACAGGCAGGGGCCACCCACTCAAGGGTTCCACTAGAGGAGGGGTCACTCTGCCCTGTTATCCTAGGGCGTCTAGGCCGTTGTGAGGGTCAGAAGCCCAAAAGTCTTCTGTCTCCTTTACTTGTGGAACCAGGGAATTTTCCCTGGTGAGTATAAGCCTCAAATCACAGACCCCCACCCACCTGGCCAAGGGAAGATATGCCTCACTATCCAGTGGACTCGATTCCAAGCCCCACGTAAGCAGGACCCGAGCACCGCGCACCCCTCGACCAGACACGTGAATTAGAAACTGACCTCATGCTGCTTTTCTCCAAGAAATGAAGGGTTTTTATCCTCCTTGGCTAACTAGCAGCTACAGAGGTAAACTAAATGAAAACAGGAAAGGATGACCTTACTTCATATTTGCAAATAACACAGAAGGCCAGCAAATAAGCAGCTAGCATTAAGCCAGATAATCGGTTTGCGAAAAAATCCTCTAAGGGCTTTTTAAAGATGCCTCAGTATTTTTCTATTTTCAAACATGTGATCTTTTTGTCCCCTCCCTCCTGTATCCTTTCTCATGATTCCTCTGCTCTCTACACCCAGCTCTATTGCCTACGATTACCTTGCAGGCAGCCCTAGAAATGAGAAGTCTTCAAAGTGGAATGCCTTTTCCTTTATCTCAATAACCATAACAATTAGAATGGCAGTTAAAGTGTTACAGGAGAGCTTAGAATGCCCATAAGCTTGAAGATTCTTCTAAAAGCAAACTGAGGATTTTACATTTCTGGTAATAATAGAGGGACTTGCTGAAGATCTATCCTTTCACTGAGAACAACTAGAAAAGCTGGAACGAACGAACACACACACACACACACACACACACACACACACACACACACACACACACACACACACACACACACACACACACACACACACACACACACACACACACACACACACACACACACACACACACACACACACACACACACACACACACACACACACACACACACACACCTGTCTAACATTACCAGGGAACTATCTAGGGAACTCTTCCCTTGAGCTGTTTACAGGTCTCTAAGCAGCCTGGAATAAGAGGCTGAGAACCTGTATGAATGTGAACTGGTGGCTAAAAGCTTGAGTTCTTGAATTTCTGAGCTGAGTTCCTAGAAGTCTTATGAGTCCCTGAAGACAAACTTAAAGCTCAGAGCTACTAAGGCAGCCAGGACTTGAGGGTCAAGATTCCAAAGAGAAGGGAAGCACCTTGAGGCAAGTCTGATTTTTGACACCACATTTATTCTTGGGGCATTGGTGGATTCCACAGCAGCATAGGGTTACGAGACTCAGAAACCAAGAAGAAAGCTGTGGCCAAGGTGCTGAGCTGACAAGAAGAGATGTAGTTAGCTAGAGACTGGACACAGCAAGCGAGAAGACCATTGATCCAGAAGGCAAGTCAATAGAAAATATGCAGATTGAAGCATGGAGAGTAAAAAGGATAGAAAATTCAGAAATTAAATTCAGAAAAGGCCACAGTGAAAGATATGACATATTCAAAAGGATATAATAAATGGTCTCTACAATTATATGAAACACCCAGCACAATGCCAAGTGTAGTAAAGGTGGGCAATAAATAGTGGCTATTATTATTTTTACCATAATCTTTTAAGTGGCAACTTTGATGTGAAAACTGCCCTATTGCAAAATGAATCCTTTTTATGAACTGTGCATGTAGCAAGGACTTATCTCCCATTTCACTAGAGAACAAGCTGAGGCCAAGTGTGGTTTCATTTAGAGTCCTATAAATTAAAAAAATAAACAAACAAATGAAAATTTAAATTAAAACCAAGGGAGAAAATTCAGTAAGTTTCTCAGTGAGATTAGAGACTTTAATTATGACTACATACTACTTTACATGTAATATCATATTATGGAAATGGATATCATTATTAGTCTGAAATGTATGATCCCCCAGCAAGCATCAGTGTCCAGGAAGGGCATGAAAGCATTAATTACACTTCAATTAACATATCTGCATAAATAATTCTATTTATCTATGAAAATCACACAACCCTATTGATGCTTTTTCCTCTTTAAATATAAAACAACATCTCCCTGGATCCTTGAAAAATGGTTTGTTTTTATATTTGAGAGTTTGTGTGCATAGGTGGTGACTGCTTATTTAGTCAATTTATATGTGTGTATGTTTTGTGACTTTTGTTTTTTCTTTTTCCCTGCATCCATTCCAAAAACACACAAATGTGAGATTAGAACTTTTGACAATTTGGAAACAATCTTCTAAGAGCATGTCACAACCTTGTAAAATGTTCTTTGCAAAGAGACATGTTAATTACATCACAGATAATGGCATGCATCATTTGACAGCTACATGACACCAGATGGAACTGGCCCAGCATGGAGATTATTCAGCCAATGTGTCCTCCAGGGGAAACAGAATTTCATCTTCCAATCTAACGCTCCTCCCTTCCTGTCTTAATTTTCTCTTCCTATCTCCCATCCTCAAACCTCCAAGGTGGCCCTGATAAAAATATTTGTAGGTGAATACGAAACTAACACAGAAGAAAATGCTCCCAGTGTAACCAACAAAAGAAATATGGCCCAAGCCGGCCCAGGCAGGCTTTCCTGCTCCACCACCCTTCGCCACATTGTCTCAGCCACGAGTCCTTTATCCAGCTGGCATGTCAGCCTCAATCCTCACTTTAGGACAGAAATGCTCTGGGACCCTGGGAGCCAACAGCGAAGGAGAAGTGGGGAAGGGGAAGGAGGACTGACTTGGCTTAGAAAGCAGTTGAAAACCCTGGAATCTCCTCTCTCTGCACCTTGACCTGATAAAGCAAGCTTTCAAGGAAGGGGGCACAACTGTGCTAAGTGCATCTGCTCAGGCCCGACTGCTGCTCCCACCTGTACCTCTGCTCTGCTGACCCCACATCTGCTGTGCCCTTATCCCCATGGAACATGATCCACCCTTCACAGCCCAGCTCAAGGCTGCCTCTTCTATGGGACTCTTCTTGAGGACCCAGCCCTCCAGCCACAGCCTCCCAGGGTCCTTATGACACAGTTTGGCACTTAATTATTTTCTGTCTTCTATTACTGTCTTTCCCTGAATCTAAGGCCTTCCCTCAGCCTCCCATTCAATGTTTCTGACGTGGAGATGCATCTTAGCATAAAATAATAGGTTTATTATGAGACTGTTTCCCCTCTTCAACCCCTGCCTGGAAAGCTGTCACTACATTGTTAGCCGTGTGGGGAGTGAGGGAATGTGGGGCTGCCTCACAGTGGTAACTGCAGCTGCAGGAACCATATCTCAGCTCTGCCTGGAGCTCCCCGGGTCTCTGGACAACATTGCGCACGCTCGTGTCTGAAAGGCTGGTGTGCAGAGGACAGGACAGGACACTCAGGTCAGGGCGGGGGATGATAGGTGTGTAAGCAGGAGTGGAAGGGTGAGTGCACTGACATTGCGGTTGACCCTCTAGGGGAACATCAACTAGGTTGCCTGCAGCCAACACTTGGTTGCCATGTGCCTGCACCAGAAACCATGTGACGCATAGGGAAGCAGAGAAGAGGCAGGCAGGACCATGTGAGCAAAAAGCCGAGATGCAGAGAAGAAGGTGCGTGGACAAGAAGTGTGGGAACCTGATGAGAGGGAATCATCTCTGACCCAGAGAGGGGCAGGAGCGGGAGCGTTAAGAGTCCTTCCAGAGGAGGTGACCTTGGAAGAAAAAGGAGACGTTCAGCAGGCTGATGGGGGAACGGGGATCAGTTGGTGGAGATGATGTCTAACAGACAACTGCGTGTCTGAGGAACAGAAGCAACAGACAAGGTGGAAAGCAAGGACTTCGACATTGACGGTCCTGGATCTGAGGGAGTCCCAGCTCCATCTCTTACAAACTGTGACACTGCTCACTTCACTTAATCTCAGAGTCAACCTTGCATGGCTGTCATGAAGTTTAGAGATCATAGATGTCAAGCACCATGGAGAGCTCCTGGTACTCAGTGAAGGATAGCTGCATCTGCTGCATCGTCACCACCACCATCATCATCACTATCACCATCACTACCACTATCACCACCATCATCACCATCACCACTTGGCAAAGGTCTGTAAGGTAAGATCACATGGGAAGGGGCAGAGAGGGGCTGTAGACTGGGAGGGAAAGCAGGCTGGAACCAGGTGGTAGGACCTCAGAAACCAGGTGAAGGTGTATCAGTCTGTGGGTAGTGGGGACTGTCATGAATTTTTAAAGCCAGCTTTAGGATAAGAAGCCCAGAGGGGATCTGAAGGACCACCAGGATGGAAAGGGAGGAGGATGGGACCTTTGTGGGGCTAGTGCCCACACCCCCCCAGCTGCATGTTGGTTGCCATCAGCTCACGACCGCTTCTCACAGAGAGGCGTCCTTGGTTAAATGTGAGTCACCTCACTCAAGAGGTTTTATGCCCCCTCCCCTCCTCACTGGCAATGACTGACTGGCATGGGGGTACAAAAGGAAGTACTCGTTGCCTCAAAGTGGGACAACTCTGTGGTGCACTTCATGCTCCAGAACTCCCTGTGGGATCAGGCTGAGGCTGGTCGCCAGCTGAGACCACATCATTGCTCAGGTCCTTCCCCAGCCCCATCCTGCTCCCCTCATTTCCCTCTCCTGAGACCACCCCTGCAATAAATTCTGCGCAAGCAAATCCCTATCTCAAGCTCTGCTGTTAGTGCCCTGCCCAGATGCCCTTTACCAGATGGTACACTCCCTCCTGCAGCTGCTATAGGCATTGGCTACTAATGGTTCACACCTACAACCTTGTCAGGAGGACTGCCCTTGGCTGATGGGAGCCATCTCCTCCAGAGATGCCTGCCAGGTGATGCCCTGTGATAGGCAGAATTCTAAGATGACCCCCAATGACCCATGCTCCTCCCCTCCAGTGTGGGAAGGATGGTAAACAGGACACAGGTCACTCCCATGATTATGCTACATTCTATGGCAATGGTGAAGGAATTTGCAGATGTAAAGAAGGTCTCAAATCAGTTGAATATGAGTTAATCAAAAGGGAGATGATCTGGGTGGGCCTCCTTTAAAGGAGGGCTTAGCTCTTCCCTGAGCTAAGAGACTCGAGGCAGAAGAGACGCTCTTCCTGCTGACCCTGAAGAAGCAAGTGGCCGTGGGCTCCACAGCTGCAAGGACATGAATTCTGCCTGCAACCACATGAGCCTGGAAGAAGACCCCAACCTCAGATGCGACCCAGCTGACACCTGAGGGCCTGACCGGGGACATAGCTGGGCCGTGCCCAGACTCCTGACCCACAGAAACTGTGAAATAATAAATGGGTGCTGTTTTAAACTACTAAATGTGTAATTTTTATGTAGCATAGAAAACTAGTATGTGCCCCACTCCCCTGGCTGGCTGGCACAGCTGGCCTCTAGGGGGACAAGCTCCAGGGTGATTCGTACTCCAGAGCTCCCTCCTGGGATCAGGCTGAGGCTAGACTTCTCCTGAGACCACATCCTTACTCACTTTTCCCCTGCCCTATCCTGCTTCCCTCACTCCTGAGGGCACTCCAACAATACATCTCTGGCAGAAATCCCCATCTTGGCTTCTGCTTCTGGGGAATGGGATGCAAGAGACCCCATAATCAATTCCACACTGAATCTGTTAGTTACAATCTCCTTAAAGAGGTGAGAAAAGCTAGATAAAGTGTGGGGGATGACCCAGAGTTCACGGCTGACCAAAACACAAGCAGATCCATGTCACCAGTGGAAATGAGTGGGGATTATACACAGACTATCATGTTGACCATTACTCTCCATTACTTTCAACTTAGGGTTTTATTTTGCCCTTTTTTTTTTTTTTTTTTTAAGTGGCAAATTTGACTTCATTTCAGAATAAGACTTCTGTGCTGTTGGTTTTAATCCCAGACAGGGCCTCTTAGCAAAATGCCTGGGCTTAATCTGCCTTTTGGGTGAGCCCTTCTCCCTTCCCACAGGAGGGTCACCATGCAGTCTTGTCAACACGGGGATTAATGCGCGGGAGATTTTGATGTGTACCCCTCCAGAGAGGCCTTAGCTGGCCTCCTGGGGGTGGGGGGGTGTCTTAGGTGATTCAGCTGCTTATTCTTTGAATTTTGGTATTAACACATGTGCCGCCTCCAAGATTTTTCCATCCTCTTCCCTCCCTGAAGTCAGTCTGAGGCTTCCAAGGAAGGGAGGAGTGGGGTATGCAAAACATGTGCTCCCTTCCCACCCGCTGCCCCTTCTGGCTGCTGCAGGTTTGGGACTGAAGCCATCAAACCCCCCCTGCAGGCTGCTACTCGTGAAGATGGGGAAACCCCCGAGCCCTCTCTCCTCCTATTCTGCTAATCACATAATGGCCTTAAAGGCTTTCTTACATGATTATCTTGTCTTTAGTTTTAAGTGGGTCTTGCCCTTCTTTTATTTATTCTCAAAAAGACGAGAGCTAGCACTCCATGAATTAAAGACACATCGGCCCCAGGCCTCCACAAGGCAAACCTTTTTTTTTTCTTTTCTAGAGCTGCTCACGAAGCACCTTTGTCTCTTGTACACAAGGCACCATGTTTTACAAAAGGTAAAGTGTGCGAAGAAAAGGACTGGGACTTGGCCCATCCACAGAATTAATGAGCTCCTCGGCCCTGAACAACTGATGATTTATTACTGTGTGCCACATAAACCACAGACTTTGTTTGTTTTACTACTTTCAACCAAAATTATATCTTAAACCAGAGGTTCCTAATCTAGAAGAGAATTCAGGGGGTGTGTGAACTTGAATGGAGAAAAATATGTACATTTTTATTTTTATTAACCTCTCACTGAAATTTAGCATTTCCTTTTGTTATAAATGTAGGCAGCCAAGACATGGAAGCAACCTAAATGTCCATGGACAGATGAATGGATAAAGAAGATGCGGTACATATAGACAATGGAGTATTATTACTCAGCCATAAAAAAATAAATGCCACTTGCCAGCAACACAGATGGACCTAGAGATGATCAAACTAAGTGAAGTAAGCCAGAAAGGGAAAGACAAATATCATATGATATCACTTATATGTGGAATCTAAAAAAATGATACAAATGAACTTATTTACAAAACAGAAATAGACTCACAGATACAGAAAACAAATTTACAGTTACCAAAGGGGAAAGGGAGAAAAAGGGATAAATTAGGGGTTTGGGATTATCAGATACACACTACCATATATCAAATAGATAAACAACAAGGTCCTACTGTATAGCACAGGGAACTATACTCAGTATCTTGTAATAAACTATAGTGGAAAAGAATATGAAAAAGAATATGTATATATGTATAACTGAATCACTTTACTGTACACCAAAAACTAACACAACATTGTAAATTAACTATACTTCAATAAATAAATAAATGTATGTAGGCAGCAAAGCACAGAAGTATTAGATAGACATGTGACTCTGTCACCAATAGAAATCTGAGATATTTGCACATCATGTTACAGTTGTAGAGTCCTTGAAATATTGTTTATGCTCCTCAATACTTCAAAACTTCAAAAGATCTCATTATTTAATGCATTAATAAAAAGCAGGTATATTACTATGCCATAAATGAAGGTTTTCTTTTTAATATTTTGATAGCTGAACTTCAGGAAAGTTGCCTACCTCCACTTCATTTAGTTGTTTTTCTGGGGTTTTATCTTGTTCCTTCATCTGGTACATAGTCCTCTGCCTTTTCATTTTGTCTATCTTCCTGTGAATGTGGTTTTCGTTCCACAGGCTGCAGGATTACAGTTCTTCTTGCTTCTGCTCAGGGAACAATTCTGAGGTCTCTTCACCTTAATGATCCAGGTGGGCGGGACAATAACAGCAGCATGAGGCCCAGGGAGCAGGGTTCCTCAATCTGATGCACCATGAAGCAGGTCACCTTATTGTGAAACGCCTGCTTGCACCAGGAACAGCTGATAGCCACAGTCTCTTTACTGTGGAAGGAGAATTTTTGCTGGAAGCCAACGTAAAAGCAAATTTTTCCAATCGGAGCCCATCTCAAACTGGTTGTGCCGTTCCCATGCAACTGCCAGCTGAATTTCAATATAATTGGTTTCTTTAGAAATTGGTGTATTTTACAATATGCACTTAAAAACATTATTCTGAGAAGGAGGCCATAAGCTTCCCCCAGCTGCCAAAGGGGTCCATGCACAAAAATGATCAAGGACTTCTGTCTTAATGGAAAACAATACAATGAGAGGCACCATCCTGTGGTTTCTGAAATGCTTCAAAATATGCTTCCAAAGCTGCAGAAAGAAATGCTGTGTTGATTCAGTCTTCACAGGATATATGAACTCCCTGGTCTCAGCAGTTAAAAATATACCGTCCATTACATTTTATGACAGGTTCAAGGCCTGAGCTCAAAATCACCCCAGGGCTCCTGGGGTTTTAAGAATTTGGTCCTGGATAGGTATTTCGGGCCAGGGTACAGCAGAGTTGCTTCAATGCTGAGAGTTATATGAAAGCATCTGTTTCCCTGTGTGAGCCTATAGGAGGGGGAGGGTAGTGAGAGTGGGTTCTCTGGGCTACATGTAGTGTTCACTGCCTTTACAAAAAGAATCCTGACCTCTCCAGGGCAGGCCTGCTGCTTCATGAGCCCTGAGAGGGTACCTAGAAAGCTGAGAAGCCTGCCCCAGACCTTGGTGGTGTGTGAAAACCCTGAACCGTGACTGAGATGAAGAAGAGAGTCAAAATACTGACCCCACAAGATTTCCAAGCTCCTCAAACCACAGTGGGCCTATCTGCCCAGCTTGGGGGCGAACTAAGCCAGCACAATTTCTCTGAATGATTTGCAGCTTAGCTTCACTTCATTAGCAAGAGAAGAAAGTAGCTCCCCTCAAACCTGTAATAAAACAAGGCCATTAAGATTCCAGTGAATTTCATCAAAACTCATTCACTCTTGGGTCTATTCCATTCTTCTTCTTGCCTCTCTGTTTCCACTGGTTTTGGCAAAAATCACCAACAGTTGCCATGTTGCGAGATCCAACAGACACCCCTCCTCTATCCTCATCTTTCCAGACCCCCGCAGACATTTCATGTGGTTGAATCTCTTCTTCTTGAAGCTCATCTTTCCCTGAGTCCCCCAGGGGATGGCTCACTCCTCCAGTCCCCCCTGTTCCTTGTCCTCTAAGATGATATCTAAAGCAACACGTGGCATTTATTGGTTAACCTATCCCCCCCCCCCACAACTAGACTGAACTCTTTGGGAGCAGAGGCCATGTCACATTCATCTCAGCATGTTCCAGGGCATGGGACAGAGCAGACACTCAATAAACATTTCCTGAGACATATATAAACTGAAATGGACATTCACCTCAAAAGGAAAGAACCCCCCTTATAAAGGCAGCATTATTCCACAGATCAATCCTACACCTACAGTTAATGTCTAATATACATATAAACAGCTTACTAAGCATTTACCTGAACCTTTATTTCTTTGCTCTACCATTACTTCCTTTCAGTGTTTAGATCTCACACTTCTTTACTGCTTTTCTTTTCAAATCTTCCCTCCTTCTTAACCTTGGCTATTTTAAACATCTTTAAGCTCAAAAGAAGCAATGTCACACCAATCCACAAAAACCTTCTTAAACCACTTAATAGGTACCATTTACTATACCTCTGAGCTAGAGCTTTTGGTTTTACTGGATACTGTGGGATCTTAATCCAGTAATAAAAGAGATAGACACTGGCTTCTTATTTGTGGGAAAGGGCTGGAACATTGGCAAACAGACGCTCTGAGTGAGGTCTCCTTTTCTTTTGGTCTCTTTAGCATTGGCACCTGTCACATTTGAATTCAACTGACATTGATCAATCACCAATACCCAAGACAGGGCTACATGCTTTTATAAGTTATCTGGTACAATCTCACCACAGGTATTTTTCCCCCAAATTGTGAAACTCAAGCTTCAACAAATTAAGTCTGTATATGTATCATTTTAGAGTTTACTAATATGATCCCAAGAGACTGTTACAATTGTCAGGAATCACAGCAGAATACTCTGAATCATCACTACATTTCTGGAACCTTAGCAAACAGATAATAAAAGAGCAGAAATAATTTACCATATCCTCTCCTCATTTCTCCCTCTTCTATTTGGGTAAGGCTTATTTCCTTTCCCACCCAGGCATTAGATGGAAACTCTGTACAAATTTAACATGACCTATGAGTCTTACTTAAACAATTTAGAGAATGAAAACAAAAATCTCATCTTCTTCCAGGGCAAATATAATACTAAATAGCCCTGCCCTCAAAAATTTTAAATCTATCTGAAAAATAAAGAAAGCAACTCCATTTATAATAGCATCAAAAACAACAAAACACTTAGGAATAAATTTAACCAAGAAGGTAAAAGATCTATAAGACACTGATGGAAGAAACTGAAGATGACACAAATAAATGGAAAGATATCCTGTGTTCATGGATTGGAAGAATTAATATTGTTAAACTGTCCACACACCCAAAGTGATCTACAGGTTCAATGCAATCCCTATCAAAATTGCAATGGCATTCTTCACAGAAACAGAAAAAATAATCTTAAAATTCATATGGAACCACAAAAGACCCGAAATAGCCAAAGCAATCCTGAGAAAGAAGAACAAAGCTTGAGGCATCACACTTTCTGATTTCAAAGTATACTACAAAGCTATAGTAATCAAGGAACTTCCCTGGTCGTCCAGTGGCTAAGACTCCGCATTCCCAGTGCAGGGAGACCGGGTTCGATCCCTGGTCAGGGAACTAGATCCCACATGCCGCAACTAAGAGTTCGCGTGCCACAACTAAAGATTCCACATGCCGCAACTAAAGATCTTGTATGCCACAATGAAGATCCCGAGTGCCGCAACTAAGACCCGGCACAGCCAAATATATAAATAAAAACTTTTTTTTAAAAAAAGCTATGGTACTCAAAACAGTCAGGTACTGGCATAAAAACAGACACATAGACCAATGGAAGAGAATCAACTTCCCAGAAATAAACCCATGCCTATACGGTCAACTAATATTCGACAAAAAAGTCAAGAATACTCAATGAGGAAAAGATTCTCTTCAATAAATGTTGTTGGGAAAACTAGATATCCACATGCAAAAGAATGAAACTGGATCCCTATATTATACCACTCAAAAAATTAACTCAAAATGGATTAAAGATTTAAATATAAAACTTGAAACCATAAAACTCTGAAAAGTTTTTTGACATTGGTCTTGGCAATGATTTTTTGGATATGACACTAAAAGTATAAGCAACAAAAGCAACAAAAGCAAAAAGCAAAAAGCAAAAATGAGCAATGCTAATCAAACTAAAAAGCTTCCATACATCAAAATAAATGACCAACAAAATGAAAAAATAATCTACTGAGTGGGAGAAAATATTTGCAAACCATATATCTTGTAAGGGGTTAATATCCAAAATATATAAGGAACTCATACAACTCAATAGCAGAAAAACAAATAATCTGATTTAAAAATGGGGAAAGGACCTTAACAGACATTTTTCCAGAGAAGATATACAAACAGCCAACAGGTGCACAAAAGGTTCAAAATCACTAATCAGGGAAATTTAAATCAAAATCACAATGAGATACCACCTCGCAGCTGTCAGAATAGCTATTATCAAAAAGACAAGAGATAACAAGTGTTCGTGAGAATGTGGAGAAGGGAACCTTTGTACACTGTTGGTGGGAATGTTAAGTTTGTGCAGCCATTATGGAAAGCAGTATGGAGGTTTGTCAAAAAACTAAAAATAGACCTACCATATGATTCAGCAATCTCACTTCTGGGTATATATCCAAAGGAAATGAAATCACTGTCTCAAAGAGATATCTGCACAGCCATGTTCATTGCAGCATTGTCTACAGTAGCCATGACATGGAACCAACCTCAATGTCTGTCAACAGATGAATGGATAAAGATGTCTCTCTCCTCTCTCTCTCTCTCTCTCTCTCTCTCTCTCACACACACACACTCACACACACACACACACACACACACACACACACACAGGAATATCATTCAGCCACAAAAAAGACGGAAATCCTACCATTTGCAACAACATGGATGAACCTTGGGGACATCATGCTAAGTGGAATAAGTCAGAGAGAGACATATACTGTATGATCTCACTTATAGGTGGAGAGTAGATTGGCAGTTTCCAGAGGTGGGGGTGGGGGTGGGTGATGGGTGAAGGTGGTCAAAGAATACAAACTTCCAGTTATAAGATGAATAAGTTCTGGGGATCTAGCGTACAGCGTGCTGACTACAGTTAACAGTTATGTACTATATACTTGAAAGTTGCTGAGAGAGTAGCTCTTAAATGTTCTCTCCACACACAAAAAAAAGAAATTGGAACTATGTGAGGTGACAAATGTACTAACTAACCTTATTGTGGAAATCATTTCACAATATATCCATACGTCAAATCATCACGTTGTACACCTTACACTTAACACAATGTTATATGTCAATACTATCTCAATAAGGCTGAAGAAATTTTTGAAATCTAATTTAGGAGACATAATAAGCCTTCCAACCCAGCCAGCCATTCTAGAACTGTCCCTCCTCACCCATGAATAAGACTCCTCATCACTGCTTATGAAACTTGCCTTGGACCCCTTGCTCTTCCTCTTCCCCCAACCAGAGTTCAAGGTGGATCCCAATACCTCCTCCTCCAAGACATTTTCCCCAAGTGCCTCTCTGTCACCCAGCAACAACCACCATTGGTGCCACTCATTTGGGCTTTCACTTATTGTTGCAGGTTGTATTTCCCAAAGATGGTTACAAAATATCTCCCACTCTACTTCTGCAATGTGACCCTGCTACTTCCTCCGTCAAGAGGTGGAGTCTAATTCTACTCACTTTGAATCTGGGTGGGTCTCAGGACTTACTAGTAACCATTAAAAGACAATGGGAGTGATGCTATATGACTTCCAGGCCAGGCTGGAGTAAGCCATGTGGCTGCCACCATATGCTCTTGGGATGCTTGCTCTGGAAGAAGCTGACGGCCATGCAGGAAGCATGCTCCCCTAAACCTCCAGACTACCATGCTGGAGGTGCCAGGCCCAGCTGAGCCCAAGCCTTCCAGCCATCACTACCAAGGTGCCGTCTATGTAAATGAAGAAGCTTGGATGTATATCTTCCAGCCCCAGCTGTTCCAGCCCTGAGCCATACAAGTCTCCTCCAGCTGAGGCCCCAGCATTGTGCAGCAGAGGTGAGCTATGCCCAATGTGCCCTGTCCAAATTCCTTGCCCACAGAACCTTTGAGCACAATAAAATGGCTGTTGTTTTGCACCATTAAGTTTAGGGTGGTTTGCTAAGCAGTAGATAACTGAAACACCCATATTTTGTGATGCATAGTTATTGACAAGTGTCATGGGTAGAGACCATGTCATTCTTTGATAAATCTTCCACTGTATCAGGCACAACAATGTGCACATATGTGCTGAACAACTTTCATTCAGTCATTCAACAAACACTTGTTTAGAATGCCAGAGTGCACTGGAGTTTACAAAGATGAACAAGGTATCATTTTACCTTGTAGG
This sequence comes from Balaenoptera physalus, assembly GCF_965194825.1. Lineage (NCBI taxonomy): Eukaryota > Metazoa > Chordata > Mammalia > Artiodactyla > Balaenopteridae > Balaenoptera > Balaenoptera physalus. The sequence goes on along the minus strand of NC_138896.1, from coordinate 62,274,135 downwards.
GGGACTACAGAATTTCTTTAGATGGAGACAAGACCTGTTTACAAATAATTCTAACACAAACCTAAAGAGACACAAAGTGTCGTGAGAATTTATAGGAAGAAGAAACCCTTTCTTATCAAATTGAAGGATGGATGAAGTATTTGATAGGAGAAAGTGCGTGGGCAGGCGAGAGGTAAGAGTGGGGCGTGTGAGAGAGTGACTGTGTGGATATTCTGGATGGAATATAGGCAGAAAAGCACAGAGCATGTCCCATGTCTCAGGAAGAACAGGAAAAGGACCAATCATGTGATTTCAGTCAAGAATTTTTGCTCAATGGATGAAAAGTAAGGGCGTAGCATCACTTACTTTAGGGGAGTAGCAAATTTAGGGGATGACTTACATCTTAGTGCTGCATGACATGGAAGGCAGAGCCCCTCCCCCACAAAATGCCAGCCTCTGGTCCCAGGAACCTGAATGTCTGTGGTCCATCTCTCTCCCCAGCTCCCCTGCCTCCCCTTGGGACAGATGACGGGGGGACTTAACGGCCTCCACTTCAAGGACTACCCTAATTTGAAGTTTCAAAGAAAACCTCAAAGAAACAAAAAAAATCCTCTAGACTTGTAAAACACATCATAAAAGAGTGGTCCTGCTAACTATATAAAACAGCATTTATGTCTTCAACTTCAGGCCACTGAAAAGTCCAGTAAAGGCCTTTTATTGGACTAGGGAAGTGTCTGCAGGAACGTTAAATGCAGCACGATTTGTACCCAGGACAAGCTCGTCTACAATGATTCATAAGCACTGATGGACTCTCAGGGGCCCCAAGGACAAACCTGTCTGAAATGATTCACACGGCTCCCATGAATTATCTGGAGTCCATGAACCAGCATTCTTGACATAACTAGAGCCAAGGATGAAGGAAAAATTTTTGTCTTTTTCATAAAGTCTTAATTAGTTGACCCATTTTCCACTAAATCTCGGCCTACTTGCATTTTTGCATTGATATTCCATATGATCACTTTTAAAAAAGGACAGAAAGAGAAAGAAAAAATCGTTAACACTTTTTGGTGTTCCCCTTCAAAGACATTGTCCCAACCCCTTTCTGTTAAAAGAAACAGCTGAATTTTATGTTCTTGAAATAGTATTTCTGCGACATTTATGATTTCTTTGATCTTAACCTTTTCAGTGGGTAAGTTGATACCACTTTTTATATTGGAAAGGGAAACATAAATGACTGAGGCTTTTATAATAAGTTACCCTCCTCAATGAGGGTAAATTTGACCATAATCTTCAAATGCATATTCTGGAAATACAGCTATAAAGAGTCCTCAGATATCCCCCCACACACCCAAACCACGTGTTTATAAACAGATCAGTTCACACCCAGGGGGTGAACAAAGATGTGCCAAGGAGAAAAAGCCAGGGCTGCAATTTGGATAATTACCTGTAATTGAAAATCCCTGCTTGGTTTTCGTATGCCTGGCCATCCTGTCAGGTACAAAAATACCTTTGAGGAATGACCACCAATGGTAAAAAGAGGGCTAACTCCCAAATTAAAGATGGTTCCTGTTAAACTTGACTTTTTAAAAAAGAACCAGCCACCCTTTCACAGGACCACGTCTGCTGGGGCCCCAGCCTCCCTGACATCACTCCCAGGTCTGGGCTGCTCCTGGAAGTGATGCTGTTTCTACCAGATTCCATGGACTTTGCACACCTCATTACTATGAGAGACAGCACCTCACATTTTAACCCTGTTCTTCCCTAGAAAAGTTATATTCTAAACCTAGGGCATGCAAAAAACTCGAACATTCATCTGTTATCTTTCAAGTGTCTTTTGCTATGCAGAATATGAATTATTGCCCCAAATGCTGAATGCTGATGCTCTAATTTGAAGGGCAGGACTTGCCCAGACATCAAATTCCAGAATGGGAGCAAATTAGATGCCATTCACAATGAACACGCATTCTACCATCAAGCTTGGGTGAACTGTCAATCTTCCTTTCCTCACCTGTAGACTGGAAAGAATGATGTTCCCAAGTTATTTGTCCTGACACCATTTCCCCATCTGCACGAGGGTAACCTTCAACTTCTCCCTCTACAGGCTAATGAGCCGCCCGACTTCTGACCCTGAATCCAGGAGTATCGTGGTTCTGGAGAACACTGCTAGCTTGACCACCCACCCACCTGCCACTCAGCAGAGGCCTCCTGATAACACTTGTGTACCTAAGGAAGTTGGCTCATACCGAGAGCCCACTGGGCCTTGCTGTTGTCGGGGCCCTGCGCTGTGATCACCGTCCCCCAGAAATTTCTCACACAGGACAAGGAGTGGGCGTGTGGCAAGAAGCCACTGACTTTCAAGTATCTAGGCCAATGGTGACAGTATTAAACACCAAGAGTCTGAAACGACCAATGCCCTCTCTGGGAGTTGCTGTGTGCCAGGGAGAGAACAAGAGAGGCCGGAGCTAGGAGCAGTGCAAAGTGTGGGGAGTACATGCCCCTCCGTGGGCAGCCTTCTCAGTGAGACCCTCACAGCATCACTTTGTTAATCTCACCACACGGACAGCAGTGAAACACCGAGATGGCAAAGCGATCCAACGTAACTGTCCAAAAACAAATACGCGTTACAGCACTGCCCCAACACGGGAGGCACAAACCCTGGTGAGGATCTTGGAGGGCGTCAGGGGAGTCTTCGAGCTCATGGATTCACAGAACCTTTGGGGCTCAGAGGAGCGGTTTCCCACGAGAAGAAACATTCTCTAGAACGGCACTGTCCAATACAGTCGCCGTTAGCTGCACGTGCCTATTTAAATTTAAACTTGTTAAGATGCAATACAATTTAAAATTCAGTTCCTCTGTTGTACTAGCCACATTTCCAGTGTTCGGGAGCCATGTGGAGCTAGGGCCTGCTGTACTGAACAGGACACACCAAGAACATTTCCACCATCGCAGCAGCCATCCAGCAAACATTTTTAAATTCGTCTCTCTGGGAACCCGGAGACCCTCTTGGATGACACAGCAGCAAATTTCAGCATCTGCTCAGAGCCATAACAGAAAACTGCACTTGAAACAGGATATTTCCTTGTAACATAAGGATTCCAAATGGCCCAAACTCATGATGAAAGATAGAGATGCTTTGTTCAAAGCCAAAATCAGTGTTCTGTGACTTTACCCTGAGAAACTGAGGAACTTGGGGATGAGAATATAGCCATCCACTTGACTGGGGGACCCTGATGGTCTAGCAGCAGCAATAGGGTGCTAAAAGCTGTGGTCTCATGTCAGTGGAGAGTGGCTGTGGAAGACTGAATGGTTCTCTGTCAGGCATTCCTCACATTCACAGCAGCATGTCACACTACACACTTTATCACACTCATGTGTCACCCGCAGGTGGTGACCAGAGACATAAAGCTAAAAAAAAGGCTCAGCCATTCCAAGTTATGACCTCCGTAAATGACTACATATAAATGACCACACCATGTAATTTTTAACTAGCCGCACTCCCTTAGAGATACATAGGGCAGTAAGGAAACAAAGGCATCTTTTTAGCCTCAGGCGGTAATAAAATGTTGCTCATGTGGCGACTGCTGAGTGATTTTCCCACACTGGAGGAACCCCCCCCTTTCAATATGAATCATATTAGCATACGGTCCAGGTTTATAGAGGACCTTGTGATACTTATTCCTTCCAGAAACCACATGAGGGGCTTCCCTGGTGGTGCAGTGGTTGAGAACCCGCCTGCCAATGCAGGGGACATGGGTTCAAGCCCTGGTCCGGGAGGATCCCACATGCCGTGGAGCAGCTGGGCCCATGAGCTACAACTACTGAGCCTGCACTCTAGAGCCTGAGTGCCACAACTGCTGAGGCCCGCACACCTAGAGCCCGTGCCTGCAACGACAGAAGCCACTGCAATGAGAAGCCCACGCACCGCAACTAAGAGTAGCCCCCGCTCACCGCAACTACAGAAAGCCTGCACACAGCAACAAAGACTCAACGCAGCCAAAAATAAATAAATAAATCTATTAAAAAAAAAAAAAAAAAAAAGAAACCACATGAGAAAATACTTGTCCCCGTTTTATTAGGGGTGAACAGTTGCATGCCAGAGAGATTAGGAGACCTGCCCAAAGCTGCACAGTAACGAAGTGGCAGGGGCCAAATTAGATTCACTCCTGTCCACTGGGAAGCACAGTGACTTCTTCTTCAAATTATTTTTTTTATTGAAGTATAGTTGATCTACAATGTCATGTTAGTTTCAGGTGTACAGCACAGTGATTCAGTTTTATATGTATGTATATATACATATATACTTTTTCAGATTCTTTCCCCTTATAGGTTATTACAAAATACTGAGTAGAGTTCTCTGTGCTATACAGTAGATCCTTGTTGGTTATCTGTTTTATATACAGTACTGTGTATATATTAATCTCATCCTCCTAATTTATCCCTTCCCCATGACCTACCACATGTATCTCCTCTCGGGCTCCCTGCTTTCTCTCCTGCTCCTGTCCTGTCCATTCTCCACTCAAGAGCCAGGGTAATCTTACTGAAATGCAAGTAAAACCACACACCCCCCCACTGAAAACCCTTCAGCTGCTCCTCACTGCTCATCTAATTAAACCCACTCACTGAGCCTGGCCCACCCGGGCCCTCGGGAACGGGCTCTGCGGGCTTTTCCACCATCACCTCCTCCCCCGCTCCCCCTCGCCCACCACACTCCAGTCACACCGGCCTCCCAGCTGCCCCTCTCAACACCCACACCTGCCTCCAGGCCACCGCGTGTGCTATGCCCTCTGCATCCAGTGCTCTTCTGCCTACACTCAGCGTGACTGACCCTTCTCAAACACTGAAGCCTGGTCGTTTCCCTCATAGCCCCTGTGACAATCGATTTCTCCTTATTTAATTATCACATGTTTACTTCCCAGCATTCCTAGTAGAGGGAACCACATCTATTTCATCAGCCTCTCAATACCCAGCCCATAAACAGGCTCAGTAAACAAGCTGAAGAAACGAACGAGCTGGAGGATGACTGAAGGCCTTCTCAGGCCTTGCCAGCCGGCCTTAGCACGTTCACCGATGGGAGGAGCCCTCTCTGAACATCCAAGAATCTCCGCGTGATTTCCTTCAACTTTCTAAAATGAACTCCTTTCAGGGTTTTAAAGGGGTGGGGTGAGAAATACTGAACGCTACCAAGGCCACCTGCCAAAAACTACATCGTTCAGGTTTCTGTTCAGCAGTGAGCAAAGAAAAGAGAGGAGACATTGAGGAAAGGTGAAGCATAATTAAAGGCTGAGCAGAACTAGCACCTCACATGATTTCCACACCATTCCCGAAAGTCACACAAAGCCCTCAGTGTGGGAACCCTCTGGCTAAATGTTTGCTTCTGTAAGCAAGGTCTTCCTAAGTGTCCAGCTCGTGCTTCTGATTCTCACAAGGAACACTTTTTCTGCTACCCTCCAGGCATACATAATAGGGAAATTCTTCAGATTTCCATGAACTGCTTTTTTTTTTTTTAATAAATTTATCTATTTATTTATTTTTGGCTATGTTGGGTCTTCATTGCTGCACGCGGGCTTTCTCTAGTTGCAGTGAGCGGGGGCTACTCTTCGTTGCAGTGCGTGGGCTTCTCATTGAGGTGGCTTCTCGTTGCGGAGCAGGGGCTCTAGGTGTGCAGGCTTCAGTAGTTGTGGCGCGAGTGCTCAGTAATTGTGGCTCGCGGGCTCTAGAGCGCAGGCTCAGTAGTTGTGACGCACAGGCTTAGTTGTTCCGTGGCATGTGGGATCTTCACGGACCAGGGCTCAAACTCGTGTCCCCTGCATTGGCAGGCGGATTCTTTTTTTTTTAAATTTATTTATTTATTCATTTTATTTAATTTTTTTGGCTACATTGGGTCTTCACTGCTGCATGCGGGTTTTCTCTAGTTGTTGAGAGCGAGGGCTACTCTTTGTTGCAATGCGTGGGCTTCTCACTGCAGTGGCTTCTCTTGTTGCAGAGCACAGGCTCTAGGCGCACGGGCTTCAGTAGTTGTGGCACACAGGCTTCAGTAGTTGTGGCTCGCAGGCTCTAGAGCGCGGGCTCAGTAGTTGTGGCGCCTGGGCTTAGTTGCTCCACGGCATGTGGGATCTTCCTGGACCAGGGCTCGAAGCCGTGTCCCCTGCATTGACAGGTGGATTCTTAACCACTGCACCACCAGGGAAGCCCCAGCAGGCGGATTCTTAACCACTGCACCACCAGGGAAGTCCCATGAACTGCTTTTAAAACACATCAAAAGGTAAAGCTTCACTTCCAATGCATCTGTTTCTAGAATTCACCTGATGGTTGGAACTTTCTATCTCTGTAACCAAGTTTAACACAGCTTGGTTAGAAAGTGGAAAACCAGAAAAGATTGCCTGGTTAATGGGAAATTCACCTCCTCACAATTTAGTTAGTGTCTCTCTAAGGCTAACTATTATCTACACCCAGCTGTCAGTTTCTCCATATGCTCCTTCTCCATTTAAATCTCAGATACTTTTGGGACTCCAGATGTCTCAGAAAAAAAAGTTCAGCTTATTTCTACCTGTCTCTGCTGAAGGGCTGAGAAGGGGTATGATCTGGGAGAGAGGGGTAGGGGAAGAACCTTGAACTTTTCTTAAAACTGAATTGGTTTCCTTTCTGTTGGAAATGTTCCATCTCCTGGTTGAATAGGTAGCCTGCACGAGACCTAAGGACACCCAAGCAGTTCGGACATAGCTCGGACACACTTTGAATCCGATATGTACCCGATTCTTTCATCCAGCCCTGGGCTCCCTCATTGCCTTTCCCCATCCCAACAAAATAAAATATGGCAGCATGGTGTGGTAGGAAGACAGGGCTCTGGGGTCAGCAACCCCGAATTTGAAGCCTTTCATCCGTGATAGCTTGGGTAAAGAATTCAGCCTCTCTGAGCTCAGTTCCTTCCTCTGGCAAAGGAAAAGATATCGGAATGGACACGCAGCTTGTGGTGTCAGGCACACTGGGTAAGGGGAATCATCACAATGTGTTTGGTGAAGCAAAATCCCCTGTCACAGGGCCCCTTGTCAGTTAATAAGAGAATCACAGGATTTTCCAAGAAGGAAACTTAGAGGTACTCCATTTAAAGTTTAACAACAGCCCTGAATTCTCAGGAAGCATCACACGGCACTTCCCTCTTATGACCACATGACTGAAAGTTCGCATTAGGTGGGGGAAATGCTGAGCAACATAAACCCCACTTAACAAGGCCCAGAACCTCAAAGATACTTGAGTGTCTGGAATATATGATTCTCCATGAAGTTAATGAGGGAAATGAAAGGCTGGGTCAAGCTGGAGAGTGCTTCAGCAACTTTGTCTGCATCCAGATCATCACATCACAGGTCCAGAGCAAAATACACCATCATGAGAAGTGGACGATCCACAGAGAAATTCTAGGACGAGTGCGGCACCCTCATAAGGGGACACTAGAGAATAATGACTAAAATCACAGTCTTTGAAGTAATATGGTTCTGCCAAATAATAGCTGTGTGGCCTTGGACAACTTATTTATCCTCTTGAAACCTCAGTTTCCTCCTCGGCAAAATGACGGTAGTGGTGGTACCCGTGACACAGAATGGTGGTTCTGATTAAATGAGATAATGCACACAAAATACCCAACACCAAGCAAGGCCTCAGGATATACAAACGCCATTGTTAAAAGAGAAACTGTTATTTACAACAGTTTGAATCCATTGACTCTGTAACTAACCTCACTTGGAAGAGGCCAAAACTAGAAAGGTACGCCTGATTTAAGAAGTACAAATGAAAGGATTAAAATTTTTTAAAAAAGAGAATCTAGGGATTTCCCTGGTGGTCCAGTAATTAAGACTCCGTGCTTCCACTGCAAGGGGTGTGGGTTCAATCCCTGGTCGGGGAACTAAGATGCCACATGGCGCACAGTGTGGCCAGAAAAAAAAAAACAGAGAATCTAAATCTTAACACAAAATTCATCATCTAATGAAGCATTTCAAGAGAGCCAGGAACTTACTCTGAACTTTAAAAATATATTTGATACATATACATACATATAGCGTTGTGGGGATTGCTTTAATGTCAATAGTATCAACTATGTCTATGGTTCTATGACTTCATCGTCACAGGCTGGGTTCTAGGGAAGCCAATTCAGATGGTGATTAGTGTGCATGAGGATTATTAGGGAGTGCCCTTGGGATCAACACTTATGATAGGAAGGGACAGAAGCTGACCGGGCAGATGAAGTTGAGCTGTGACGTGGTCTCAATGGAAGTCTTAGCCAAACCTATTAATTACTCAAGAAATAATTGATAATAATAATAATTAATTATTATTATTGAATTCTAAAGATGGAATGACCTTTCAGCATTGTTCCAAGTTGGGCCAAGAGGTCCAGGCTTTTATTCCTCTGTAAGGATCAGCCATTGGATGCAGGTTGCTCCAGGAAGGGGGTGTGACCTTGGACAAGGTTGGCTGAAGGTGATGCACAAGAGGAAATGACAGGTGAATGTCTCAGCTGGAGGAAGAAGTCCTTCCTGGAGGAAGATCTGAACTGTGAGCTGTCCATCACAGCATCCACCGTGTTCTTCCTTCTCTTTTTTTCATTTTTAAAGTAGGATCTCTGAGAGCTTTCTATGCCATTACAGAGCCTGCCTCATTCTTTTTACTTGCTGCATATTAGATTCCATAGGATTACTCCACTATAGCGCATCTAAATCTCCTTGTGGACATTTACATGGTTTCAATTTTTCTACGGGCATAGACAACACTGTAATAAAAAAATCCTTGCTTTGAGCATGCATGCAAATATTTCTGTAGAGAAGACATCAAAAAGCAGAGTTGGGAGATTGGTTCAAGATGGTGGAGTAGAAGAACATGCTCTCACTCCCTCCGGCAAGAGCACCATAATCACAACTAACTGCTGAACAATCACTGACAGGAAGACACTGGAATTCACCAAAAAAGATACCCCACATCCAAAGACAAAGGAGAAGCCACAATGAGACGGTAGGAGGGGCACACATAAAATCAAATCCCATACTGCTGGGTGGGTGACTCACAAACTGGAGAACACTTATACCAAAGAAGTCCACCCACTGGAGTGAAGGTTCTGGGCCCCACATCAGGCTTCCCAACCTGGGGGTCCGGCAATGGGAGGAGGAATTCCTAGAGAATCAGACTTTGAAGGCTAGCAGGATTTGATTACAGGACTTTGACAGGACTGGGGGAAACAGAGACTCCACTCTTCGGAGGGCACACACAAAGTAGTGTGTGCATCAGGACCCAGGGGAAGGAGCGGTGACTCCATAGGAGACTGAACCACACACATCTGCTAGTGTTGGAGGGTCTCCTGCAGAGGCGGGGGTTGGCTGTGGCTCACCGTGAGGACAAGAACACTGGCAGCAGAAGTTCTGGGAAGTACTCCTTGGTGTGAGCCCTCCCAGAGTCTGCCATTAGCCCCACCAAAGAGCGCAGGTAGGCTTCAGTGTTGGGTCGCCTGAGGCCAAACAACCAAGAGGGAGGGAACCCAGCCCCACCCATCAGCAGACAAGTGGATTAAAGTTTTACTGAGCTCTGCCCACCAGAGCAACAGCCAGCACTACCCACCACCAGTCCCTCCCATCAGGAAACTTGCACAAGCCTCTTAGATAGCCTAATCCACCAGAGGGCAGACAGCAGAAGCAAGAACAACTTCAATCCTGCAGCCTGTGGAACAAAAACCACATTCACAGAAAGATGGATAAGATGAAAAGGCAGAGGGCTATGTACCAGATGAAGGAACAAGATAACACCCCAGAAAAACAACTAAATGAAGTTGAGACAGGCAACCTTCCAGAAAAAGAATTCAGAATAATGATAGTGAAGATGATCCAGGACCTCAGAAAAAGAATGGAGGCAAAGATCAAGAAGATGCAAAAAATGTTTAACAAAGATCTAGAAGAATTAAAGAACAAACAAACACAGATGAACAATACAATAACTGAAATGAAAACTACACTAGAAGGAATCAATAGCAGAATAACTGAGGCAGAAGAACGGATAAGTGACCTGGAAGACAGAATGGTGGAATTCACTGCTGTGGAACAGAATAAAGAAAAAAGAATGAAAAGAAATGAAGACAGCCTGAGACCTCTGGGACAACATTAAACGCAACAACATTTGCATTATAGAGGTCCCAGAAGGAGAAGAGAGAGAGAAAGGACGTGAGAAAATATTTGAAGAGATTATAGTCAAAAACTTCCCTAACATGGGAAAGGAAATAGCCACCCAAGTCCAGGAAGTGCAGAGAGTCCCATACAGGATAAACCCAAGGAGAAACACGCTGAGACACATAGTAATCAAATTGGCAAAAATTAAAGACAAAGAAAAATTATTGAAAGCAGCAAGGGAAAAATGACAAATAACATACAAGGGAACTCCCATAAGGTTAACAGCTGATTTCTCAGCAGAAACTCTACAAGCCAGAAGGGAATGGCATGATATGCTTAAAGTGATGAAAGGGAAGAACCTACAACCAAGATTATTCTACCCGGCAAGGATCTCATTCAGATTCGATGGAGAAATCAAAAGCTTTACAGACAAGCAAAAGCTAAGAGAATTCAGCACCACCAAACCAGCTCTACAACAAATGCTAAAGGAACTTCTCTAAGTGGGAAACACAAGAGAAGAAAAGGACCTACAAAAACAAACCCAAAACAATCAAGAAAATGGTCATAGGAACATACATATTGATAATTACCTTAAACGTGAATGGATTAAATGCTCCAACAAAAAGACACAGGCTCGCTGAATGGATACAAAAACAAGACCCATATATAGGCTGTCTACAAGAGACCCATTTCAGACCTAGGGACACATACAGACTGAAAGTGAGGGGATGGAAAAATATATTCCATGCAAATGGAAATCAAAAGAAAGCTGGAATAGAAATATTCATATCAGATAAAACAGACTTTACAATAAAGAATGTTACAAGAGACAAGGAAGGACACTACATAATGATAAATGGATCAATCCAAGAAGAAGATGTAACAATTATAAATATATATGCACCCAACACAGGAGCACCTCAATACATAAGGCAACTGCTAACAGCTATAAAAGAGGAAATCAACAGGAACACAATAATAGTGGGGAATTTTAACACCTCATTTACGCCAATGGACAGATCACCCAAACAGAAAATTAATAAGGAAACAGAAGCTTAAATGACACAATAGACCAGATAGATTTAATTGATATTTATAGGACATTCCATCCAAAAACAGCAGATTACACTTTCTTCTCAAGTGCGCACGGAACATTCTCCAGGACAGATCACACCTTGGGTCACAAATCAAGCCTCAGTAAATTTAAGAAAACTGAAATCATATCAAGCATCTTTTCTGACCACAATGCTATGAAATTACAAATCAATTACAGGGAAAAAAACATAAAAAACACAAACACATAGGGGCTAAACACTACATTACTAAATTGCCAAGGGATCACTGAAGAAATCAAAGAGGAAATCAGAAAATACCTAGAGACAAATGACAATGAAAACACGATGATCCAAAACCTATGGGATGCAGCAAAAGCAGTTCTAAGAGGGAAGTTTATAGCTATACAAGCCTACCTCAAGAAACAAGAAAAATCTCAAATAAACAATCTAACGTTACACCTAAAGGAACTAGAGAAAGAAGAACAAACAAAACCCAAAGTTAGCAGAAGGAAAGAAATCATAAAGATCAGAGCAGAAATAAATGAAATAGAAACAAAGAAAACAATAGCAAAGATCAATAAAAGTAAAAGCTGGTTCTTTGAGAAGATAAACAAAATTGATAAACCATTAGCCAGACTCATCAAGAAAAAGAGGGAGAGGACTCAAATCAATAAAATTAGAAATGAAAAAGGAGAAGTTACAACAGACACCGCAGAAATACAAAGAATCTTAAGAGACTACTACAAGCAACTCTATGCCAGTAAAATGGACAATCTGGAAGAAATGGACACATTTTTAGAAAGGTATAACCTTCCAAGACTGAACCAGGAAGAAACAGAAAATATGAACAGACCAATCACAAGTAATGAAATTGAAACTGTGATTAAAAATCTTCCAACAAACAAAAGTCCAGGACCAGATGGCTTCACAGGTGAATTCTATCAAAGATTTAGAGAAGAGCTAACACCCATCCTTCTCAAACTCTTCCAAAAACTTGCAGAGGAGGGAACACTCCCAAACTCATTCTATGAGGCCACCATCACCCTGATACCAAAACCAGACAAAGATACTACAAAAAAAGAAAATTACAGACCAATATCACTGATGAATATAGATGCAAAAATCCTCAACAAAATACTAGCAAACAGAATCCAACAACACATTAAAAGGATCATACACCACGATCAAGTGGGATTTATCCCAGGGATGCAAGGATTCTTTAATATACACTAATCAATCAATGTGATTCACCATATTAACAAATTGAAGAATAAAAACCATATGATCATCTCAATAGATGCAGAAAAAGCTTCTGACAAAATTCAACACCCACTTGTGATAAAGACTCTCCAGAAAGTGGGCACAGAGTGTATCCACCTCAACAAAATAAAGGCCATATATGACAAACCCACAGCAAACATCATTCACAATGGTGAAAAACTAAAAGCATTTCCTCTAAGATCAGGAACAAGACAAGGATGTCCATTCTCGCCACTATGATTCAACATAGCTTTGGAAGTCCTAGCCACAGCAATCAGAGAAGAAAAAGAAATAAAAGGAATACAAACTGGAAAAGAAGAAGTAAAACTGTCACTGTCTGCAGATGACATGATACTATACATAGAGAATCCTAAAGATGCCACCAGAAAACTACTAGAGCTAATCAATGAATTTGGTAAAGTTGCAGGATACAAAATTAATGCACAGAAATCTCTTGCATTCCTATACACTAAAGATGGAAAATCTGAAAGAGAAATTAAGGAAACACTCCCATTTACCACTGCAACAAAAAGAATAAAATACCTAGAAATAAACCTACCTAGGGAGACAAAAGACCTGTATGCAGAAAACTATAAGACACTGTTGAAAGAAATTAAAGATGACACAAACAGATGGTGAGATATACCATGTTCTTGGATTGGAAGAATCAATATTGTGAAAACGACTATACTACCCAAAGCAACCTACAGATTCAATGCAATCCTATCAAATTACCAATGGCATTTTTTACAGAACTAGAACAAAAAATCTTAAAATTTGTGTGGAGACACAAAAGACTCTGAATAGCCAAAGCAGTCTTGAGGGGAAAAAAAGGAGCTGGAGGAATCAGACTCCCTGACTTCAGACTACACTACAAAGCTACCGTAATCAAGACAATATGGTACTGGCACAAAAACAGAAATGCAGATCAATGGAACAGGATAGAAAGCCCAGAGATAAACCCACGCACCTAGGGTCAACTAATCTATGACAAAGGAGGCAAGGATATACAACGGAGAAAAGACAGTCTCTTCAATAAGTGGTGCTGGGAAAACTGGACAGCTACATGTAAAAGAATGAAATTAGAACACTCCTTAACACCAAACACAAAAATAAACTCAAAATGGATTGGAGTTTATTGGATTGGTCTAAATGTAAGACCGGACACTATAAAACTCTGAGAGGAAAACATAGGAAGAACACTCTTTGACATAAATCTCAGCAAGATCTTTTTTGATCCACCTCCTAGAGTAATGGAAATAAAAACAAAAATAAACAAATAGGACCTAATGAAACTTAAAAGCTTTTGCACCGCAAAGGAAACTACAGACAAGACGTAAAGTCAACCCTCAGAATGGGAGAAAATATTTGCAACCGAATCAACGGACAAAGGATTAATCTCCAAAATATATAAACAGCTCATGCAGCTCAATATTTTAAAAAAACAACCCAATCCAAAAATGGGCATAAGACCTAAATAGACATTTCTCCAAAGAAGACATACAGATAGCCAAGAAGCACATGAAAAGCTGCTCAACGTCACTACTTATTAGAGAAATGCAAATCAAAACCACAATGAGGTACCACCTCACACCAGTTAGAATGGGCATCATCAGAAAATCTACAAACAACAAATGCTGGAGAGGGTGTGGAGAAAAGGGAACCCTCTTGCACTGTTGGTGGGAATGTAACTTGATACAGCCACTATGGAGAAAAGTATGGAGGTTCCTTAAAAAACTAAAAATAGAATTACCATATGACCCAGCAATCCCACTACTGGGCATATACCCAGAGAAAACCATAATTCAAAAAGACACATGCACCCCAATGTTCATTGCAGCACTATTTACAATAGCCAGGTCGTGGAAGCAACGTAAATGCCCATCGACGGACGAATGGATAAAGAAGATGTGGTACATATATACATTGGAATATTACTCAGCCATAAAACGAATGAAATTGGGTCATTTGTAGAGACATGGATGAATCTAGAGACTGTCATACAGAGTGAAGTAAGTCAGAAAGAGAAAAACAAATATCGTATATTAATGCATATATGTGGAACGTAGAAAAATGGTACAGATGAACCAGTCTGCAGGGCAGAAATTGAGACACAGATGTGGAGAACATACATATGGACACGAAGTGGGGAAAGCGGGGTGGGGGTGGGGGTGGTGGTGTGATGAATTGGGGGATTGGGAAGAGTTGTTAGGTTCAAAGATATGAACAATTAAAATATTTGATAGAAGTCAAATTACACTCCTATCACTAGTAAATGCAAATAACTACTTCCTTATTTTCACCAACATTTGATATTTTTAATCTTTAAAATTTTTTTGCCAATATTATGGGTGAAAAATAGTATTTCATTGTTTTGTGCTTCTTTGATTACAAGTGAGAATAAATATGTAACTTTTTGCTTGTTTGTTGGGCTACTGTATTTCCTAGACTCTAAAATGCCTCCTTATATATTTTAGTTTTTTAATTGGTGGTAAATGATTTTCTTTATTGTTTTTTTAAAAAGTTCTTTATATATTCTGATTAGAAATCCTTTGCCTACGATATATATTTTCTACTAATCATTTTACATTTCCACTAGTAATATTTTGTTAATGATATCAATTGTCACATAAAAGGGGTTTTAACGTAATAAAATGTATCATCCATTCTTTACAATACTGACATCTTGTATTCTGTTTAAGAAGACTTCCCCGGAGTTCCCTGGTGGCCCAGTGGTAAGGACTTGGCACTTTCACTGCCGAGGACAGGGTTCAATCCCTGGTCGGGGAACTGAGGTCCCAAAGCCACACGGCAGGGCCAAAAAAAAAAAAAAAAAGAAGACTTCCCCTACTCCAACTCTTGAATATAGTTTTAAAAATTTCTCCTGCCATTTACACTTAACTCATCGAACCATGTGGAAATTATTTTTGTAAATGGCATATGGTAGGGATTTAACTACTTTTTAATTGATAGTTATTTCTGCTAATATATATATATTATTATTAATTTTTTTGCTGCAGATTTGTAAGTCATTTTATAGCATATATGCATTTGATTCTTTCTACAATAATTTTTGGCAACATATAGTTAGAATCAAAACCTCAGCATGATAAAAAATTTCCAAAAAATGGTTCTAAATCTACTGGGAAAAAATAATCTTGTGATATTATTAGATAAAAGATTATAAATGAATAACAGATAAATTTCCTTATAAGATAGTAATACAATTAAAAGCTATACATTTTAAAGTACAGTGATAATGGTGAGAGAAAAAATGAAAATATCAATGTACTAAAAAAGAAAAGAAATAGTTCTTATATAATTAAGACTTTAATAAATGATAAACCCTGTATCACAATTTATTTTAGAAATATAAAAGCCATGCCTGGATTATTAAGATAAACTATTTGGAGAAAGTGAGATTATTATATTTCAATATGTGAAATAAATTTCAGGTGAATTTTGAAAATTAGCTGTAAAAAATATTTTTAAATTATTACATATTAGAGTGAGGAAAGATATTCTATGCATAAGAGTTATAGAAATCATAAATTTTGCATGGAAAAATCATACAAAAAAGAAAATAAGTAAATATATATTAAATATATATATAAATAAAAACTAAGCAATATTAAGCAAATAGAAAAATAAAATGGCTGAAGAAACATATTCAGCCTATCTATATACTCATATATGTCCTATAAATATTATAAAATATTAGAGAGTTCTTGTTAATCAATGAGAAATGAAAATACGAAAGGACTACAAATGGTCACTACACAGTTAATATTCATATGGGAAAGACAAAAATTGAGATAAAGGTTACAATAAAAGCACATTGAACCTTTATATAAAAGCAACAGACATGAGTAATTAATACTTTTTTGGTAATTGAATATCGATGAGGAATCTGCTAATATTTAAGGCTAAATAGTTCAGCCTTTTCCCCAAGATTTGAAACATAATCTCCATCATGTACTAAAACCTCATGTATACATGTCTGTTTCTGAACTCTCTATTCTGTTTCACTCATCTATTTGTCTACTGCTGTATCAATTCTATATGGTTTAAATACTGTTTTATATTTTGTTATCTGGCTAAGCCGGTTCCTTCTTCCACTATTGTTTTCTTTTAAAGAAAGTCTGATTCTTTTTGCACATTTTATTTTATATATGAATTATAGATAAGCCTGTCAAGTTCCATGGAAAAAAATCTTACTACAATAGTGTTTGGGGACAATTGGTAGATTCGTGTGGTATATCTATTTATTTAGCCAAATCTTTTAAGTACTTTTAAAATTTTATGGTTTTCCTTATATGAGTCTTACAAGTTTTTTATTGGGTTCACTCTTACTTTACATTTATTGCCAATGTGACTTTTTTTTTTTTTAATGAACCACAGTGCAGCTTTACTGAGGAATACTACACAGCAATCAACAAGAATGATGGGTGAAACTGTATGTACAACACAATCTCACCTGTATAACACACACAAGGCAGAAGACATAAAAATACATTTCTATGTCAGAGAAAGACAAATATCATATCATATCACTTATATGTGGAATCTAAAAAAAATGATACAAATGAACTTATTTACAAAATAGAAACAGACTCACAGACATAGAAAACAATCCTATGGTTACCAAAAGGGAAGGGGGGAGGGAAAAATTAGGAGTTTGGGATTAACAGATACATAGTACTATATATGAAATAGATAAACCAGAAGGACCTACTGTATATTTCAGGAAACTATATTCAATATCTTATAATAACCTATAATTGAAAAGAATCTGAAAAAATATATATATATTATGTATACCTGAATCACTTTGCTGTACATGTGAAACTAACACAACACTGTAAATCAACTAATAAAAACTAATCAACTAATAAAATACATACATATATTTCTAGAAAGATGCACAAGTAGCTGCCTGAGGGACTCTGCTAATGTGATTTTTTTTAAATAATATGTTCTCGCTAAGTACTGGCATACAGGAAAGCTACTGAGTTTTGTGTATGGATCCAGCTAACTTGCTGAAATCTATTAATCTAACAGCTCATCTATTATTCTGTTAGATTTTTCTAGTTAGACAGTATCATCTGTAAATGATGACATTATCTTTCACTTTCTACTGTTTATACCTAATTTATTTTTCTTGGCTTATTACATTAGTGAGAATCTTCAATAGACAGTAGCAATGATAGCAAGCCTTCTTGCTTATAGTTCCTACTATGATGCAAATTATTTCTATATTTCACTATTAAATATGATGCTTGTTATAGGTTTCTGGTTGATACACTTTATTAAATAAAGGAAATTTATTTTAGTCCGCAGAGTTTGCTACCTGTATTTTAGCTCTATGGTATATGTACCTCTGTTGTTGTGATACAAGGCACAGGGACCTCACTGTGTTACTCAGTTTTGTATTTCCTATTCCTTAAACAATATAGGTTTTTAAGAGATCCACAATTAATGTTAGTTGAATGAATTGATGGAATAAGTGAACAAAGGTATGTTTTGTTGTTCTGTTTTAGAACAGTAAATTGGGGATATTTTTCCATTTTCAGAAAAATAGCGCCATCTATTTTGACTCTAAGATTCTGATTAACGAGAGTTCTGATATGTGAGAATTTTGCTGAAGCCTGTGATGATGGACTTCAAGTGTGGTTAATATCAGAGCCAGTGCCCAACATTGCTTATGTTGATGGTTAGCAGAATCCGTGATGTCTGGAAATTATCAATATTCTATCTGCAATCCTTAGAACAATTCCTAAATGTAAGTAGCTCAGGAATATGCTGCTTCTGGAGAAATACCAGCAGTCAACTCATGTTAATGAAGTGTTAAAAAGCAAATTCTGATGTGATATCTCATCTCCATTTTCCCTTACTTCTTTCTGGGAGCAGCACCTGAATAGATGACAAAGGACCCTCTGCTTTCCTACTGCTCATTATTTGTATTCTCGACTTCTGCATTCTTGAAGGCTGAGGGAGCTTTCTTTTCCAGAGAGCTGCTCTGTTTCTGTTCACACTGCACCTTCCCTTCCCCATCCTCCTCCCACCCCAACAACCATGGAGCAGTTAAGGTCTGGTTAAGAGTCATTCTACTCAAGCAAAAATGCCATGGAGGGGAAATGAAAGTCTCCAAGAGAAGGTGGAAGCATGGCAGAAAGAAAGGAACCACGATTCTTCTTTTCCCTCCAATAAGCCTAGGAGGGTCTGGAATCTCATAAAGGTCTGGAAGAGGGTCTGAAATCTCATAAAGTTGCTGGTGGGTCCTAGAAGGGCTGGTGATGAGGAACAGAGGGATCCCTGAGCCCCATCTTGGGTCCATGGGGAAGTCACACTCAAGGTCACCTTTCCACAGCCACGTGACTGGTGCCCATGGACAACTTCAACTTCTTTATGCCATTTACTGAACTAGTGTTTGTGTTGTGCTATATCCTACTCTTTTCATCCAATAATTGCAGGTTAAGGGAAAAGAGGATGGGGCTGGCTATGCAGCCTCCCATTCCTTCAGATATACCCCAGGAGTAAATGAGTGTGTATTTGGCTGTTTGACTATGGTAGAGGGTTTCTGTAATCGCCTGTGGAACTCCTAGGGAGAGGTGCACTGTCAGTGGGAGGATGTTGAAGGCAGAAGAGGAAGAGTGTTTCTGTCCATGGAGCTCCTAAAGGGGGTAAGACTGGTCCACAGACCAGCATCAAGCATTAAGGCAAGCATCAAGGAGTGGCAGATCACAGCGAGTTCTAAAGGTTAGGGGAGCATCAGTAAAGGCCTCTTGAGATGGAGGTAACGGTGTCATATCTATGGACTCTGAACCCCACAGATCCCAGCCATGGGCTGGTTCGGGATCCCTACATCCAGCCCAGCCTGGCTGCTCCCTACTACTGACCCTGCAGTGTGGAGTCCATTCCTGTCCAGGGTCTATTTGGAAGTATGCAGAAGAACAGGGCATGTTTGGGGCACAGGGAAGAATCCGCTTTGACTAGAGTAAGCACAGGAAGGCAGCACAAACTGAGACCATATTGTGAAGGGTCTTGAACACCCAGCTTGAGAATTTATAACTTCAGAGGCAATGGCAGTTCTCAGAATTTTCTGAGCAGATAATGAAACTGAAATCCTTTAATACAGGGGGAATTCCTTAGTGCCTCATTTCCCTGTGTCTCTGGCTCCTAGCACACAGTCTAGTGTACGATAAGTGCTTGTTTTTATTGACTAAATAAATGATTAGAATTACTGTATTTATAAAGTTAGGATGTTAAGGAAATGTTGAGGAGGGCGGAGTAACAAGAATGAATGAAATACTCTTCTCCTGTTCACCTGAAAGCCTCATTTCATAGAGTATCTTTTTACTGAGCATTTACTATACGTTAGGCACACATGCGTTATCTAATCCTCAAAATGGTCTTTTGAGATAGATACTACTAGTGTTCCCATCTCAAGGATGAAGGTTGTGGGTAAGTGCAGAACCCTGGATTGACAGTCCCAGGTGACTCCAGAGCCCACGTGCTCTGCCCACAGCATAAGGACCCAATTTTCTACCTCTTCCCACACGTGTGTCCTGAAAATATGACATGGCGGCTCCTCCCATCAAGAGATAAGAGCCTATTTCCCCATCCTTTGAATTTACTTTGGCCAACAGAATGCATGAGAAATGACACTGTACAACTTCTGAGCCCTGGCTTCAAAAGGCCTTTCTCCCTTCCACTCTCACTCTTAGAACCTTTCCCAGCCACCATGTAAAAAGCCCAGGCTAGCCTGCAGCATGATGAGAGACCCCTGTCACCACAGCCAAGTACATGACATTGGAGTGAGCCGGCGCCCAGTGATCCTGCAAGCTGAGCCATACCACATGTGTGAGCCCAGCCAAGATCAGCCAAGCCTGGCCCAGATCAGCAAAACTGCCCAGCTGACCAAGAGATTCACAGACAATAATAAATGGCTATTGTTTCAAACCATTAAATTTGGGGGAGTTTTGCTACTCAGCAAAAGCTAACCGATACACACACACTTCTGCTCAGAGAAAGAAATGAATCTGTCCCGCAAGAATGAGGTTCTCAGCAGTAACCATTCTACTGGCCTATCAGTCTCAACTCACCTCTGCCTGCTCACCATAATTGCTTTCATTTCACTTCTTTGTTATAATTCTTTACAAATTCTTCCCAGAAGTCTGCATAAGAAGTAACAAAGGAAAGGCACCACCCACTGGGCTTAAGAGGTCACTGGTGCAGCCTTCTCCACAAACCCAGGGATCCCACAAAACATACCCACCAAAAGGTGCCCCAGCCCTCGGTTCTAGTGGAGGGATTCCCGGCTTGAAGGATCCTCAGAGACCTCTGAGCTTCCCACCCTTCAGTTACTTCTTCCTCAGCCCGCATTATGAGATGGTTTTGGCCATGAAAAGATAAAGTATTACAAGCAGAGGGGGCTTCACACACGTGGGACCTAAGAGCAGGCTCGCTGCTTGTGGATGGGGGGAGGCAAAACCCCATCAGTAGAAGCAGATGTCAGGGCTGGTACTTCTCCTGGCCAACCAGTTTCTCTGACCTCATTTTCTGCCCATCCTGTCTGACTTTCCCACTAGACTGTGATTAACCACTGTTGTATCCCCAGCAACTAAAAGAGTATCTTGTACATGGTAGGTGCCAAAGAAATGTTTGTTGAATGAAATAAATCACTCCCTTCCTACAGAATCTTCCATGGCTCCCATGCCAGCAAAATAAGATCAGAACCTTCTGGCACCACACCCCAAGAGCGCAGAGAGACTTCAGCCCCCCTTTCCACACTCTCCCACCTCCTCCTTCACAGAGGCTGTGTACTCTCTCACCTCCATGCCTTTTTACCTGCTATTTCTTCAGTCTAAAATTCCCTTCCTTCCCTTTGAGCTCTTTTTCATCTTGCACAAAGTTGGCCCACGGTGGGTGCTCAGTAAATGCTTGTTGACTAACCAGGTTAATTAAGGAAGGAACGGAAGAAAGAAAACATCTACAACCAGGAAGCAGTGGTCCAACCTTCCTGCCACAATGGCACAAGGGGATGGAGCTGCGGACCACCTCCTGGGCCCACTGCATCCCACAGGGTGAGAATCCTGACTGAGGGCCAGACTGGTCTTCCAGTGCCACACACGGGGACCAAGGGAACGCTCTCAAAACCCAGGCAGCAGGAAACCGCCCCATAGCTTTCTCCATACGCACACAGCCATCAGGCTGACAACCCAAACACCAGGCCAGGAAAGGAATGGAATGGAAACGCAGACTTAACAAGTTGTTCAAACACAGAGGAAAAAGCCAAGTGAGGCTAAGGGGATCTGAGTCAAACTCCGCTCCTACCAGCATTCCCAGTGCCAACTCTGATTACTAAAATAAAGAGATTAAGTAGCTGAATTTGTTTTGCAGTGTTTATGTTGTTCTGCCATTCTCTGAATCGTGCATTCTGGACAAGGAGAACGAGTTTCCCAAGTCAGAGTCTGTTTGCTTTCAATTTTGGTTGTTTTTTCTATGCAGTTTTCAGACTCCAATCTGGTCACACGCCACCAGAATTCCCTGACATCTGCACTTCTTGGTTCTATAACTTTTTCTGTGCTTTCTCCCTTAGCCTGGTGCTTGGGTTGCCAAGCATACCGCCTGGCCTGGTGGTGGGACTGGCACAGGAGGGCTGCTGACCTGCTCTGGGGCAGACGGGCCTGTCCCCTTGCACAGCCTGGGGCCCTCTGGGGGCTACTGTCCCTCCATCACCCCAAACTCAGGCCTCAGAAGCTCCCAGCTCCTATCAGCCTCCCAGACATATCTGGAAACCCAGTTGCCTTCCTATTCCAACCTGGCTTTCTCTCAAGCATGATACCGCTGCTGTTCTTCCTGATGCCATAAATCTTCCAAATTTGAAATAAAGCAAATATACTATTGGTAGCCTTTCAATGTCATACTAGAACACTGGCAAGATGGCCTAAGGGTCATGTGACTATCTAGGAAAAGATATCTTTTATTTACTTTTTAATCTTGAATAAGGCCTAAACTATTGAAAGTTAGATGCTAATTTGTGGAACACTCACAATCCAGGAATGGTCTGTCTGGTGGAAAGGTACACCCAAAGGTTTCCATTTTAGGGCAATGAACCAATTCTAAGTCTAACTTTGCAAACTTATTCCAGCATGCTTTCTCCCCCTGACTATACAGACCTTGGTCCCACCTGTTCTTCACTCACCCACTCTGTGTGTGTTCCAGTGGGCCTCCCCTTCCTAAAACCTTGCTAACCTTCAGGACACAGCCTGCACCTCCTCTCCTATTGGGGAAGCTCCCCCAACATTTGCAGGCCCTGGTACAGTCTCGCCTGGGGACTCCCAGCAACATTGCCAAGAAGGAACATGGAACTTCACGCAGTCACACAATGTTTCAGGTCATTCCTCAAATGGTTCACCCCTCTTGCATCTCAACCACTGCCTAGTCCACAGCCCTCTTTTGTTTTCCTATAGTACTCCACATTCAGCATGTATTCAATAAACACTGTGATCGGTCATTTGAGTTCAAGCAGAAGGATGACACAATCAAATGACAACTGAAGCAACCACCTTTGCAGGGAGAGGAGAAGCCTGACATCAAGGAGAGATCAGGGCCTCAGGCAAACTAGGGTTTGAGTATTGAACCCGGGATCAACTTATCAGACTCACTCTCAGGCTCAGTTTCCTCATCTGTAAAATGGACATAGCATCCCCACCCCTCAGGATTGAGTGCTTTGTTGTATTGCTTTGTTTTAGGATTAAAGGCAATTTATGCAAACTGCCTAGCATGGCACCTGTGAGCTGTTTTTGATTCCTGTCCATTTCCCCAGCAGCTGTGCTGCCTGGTACAGAATCTAGGAACGGTACTGGAGAGGGCTATCATTACTCCACAGCTGCTGAGGGGTTTAAAAAAAAAAAAAGGAAGCAGATCTTCTCAGAGAAGGAATGGAGAGAGTCTTAAGGGAGAAGACTGGGGAAAACTAGGAATTACCACCTTCTGGTCTATACCGCTCCTTAACTAAATTTAATTTTAAAAAATTTTACACACACTTTATGGCACTTGTTATGTGCCAGGCACTGTCCTAAGCGCTTTGTAAATATTCACCCATTTAGTCCTCCTACTAACGGTGACTGTGATCACCGTTTTACATGTGGGGAAACTGAGGTACTGAGCAGTTAAGTGGCTTACCCAAGGTAGTAAGTGGTGGAATTTAGATTCCAACCTGGGCCATCTGGCTCCTGAATCTGTGCCCTTAACCTCTGCTATGCAGCCTCAAATACTTCACTTCATGCTTTATTTGGAAGTTAAGAAAAATAAAACAAAACAAACTTCCCTAAGAGTGACCTCCTTGGTCTAAAACATGCTAAGTGCCCCCTCACAGTTGAATCTCCTCCTGAGGCTTCAACAGAAGGAAGGGAGAAGGGGCAGAAGAGTTTATGGGGAGCAGTGGGAGATGTCAGCTAGGAACTCAGGCCATAGACTGCCCACGCCCTCTGCCCAGGTTTCCTCACAGGCAGGGCTGTGAATCTCCCCAGCTCCCCCATCGAGCAGTGCCCCTTCTCCTGGCTCCTGGCATAAAGGCGTAAGAGAAGGCTGCCAAGTCTGACCTTGGAGACAGGAATGGAGCCAAGCCTCTATCTCAACCCTCACCTGCAGAGCCTCCCCAAGTCCCTGCACTAGGGACCCACCATTGACTCAGAGTCCCGTTGGCCCAGGCTTCCTGGCAGCCCTGGTGCCACCTGTGACACAGCCTGGAACAGCCCAGTGGCAAAGCGGGTGTGGCTGCAGCACGGGACTTGGCCTTCAGCCGGCTCCCCTTTTCTTTCTGATGAGGGGAGGAGGGAGCAGCCTGCTTGCTTCTGGTCAGATGCCCAAGTAATGCCTGCTCCCAGCCCTTCTCGGCATCACCCCCGCCCCCCTCCCCCACAGAGTGATGAGCCTGGAGCCAAGGAGAGCAGAGGAAGCGATGCTAGCCCAGGGCAGGAGGGCACCCCTCCTCACCCGAGTCAGGCACTTGCCTTCACCGCTCCCCCTAGGTTCACAGAGACAACAGCCAGACACTGAAGAGGGCACAAGGCCCAGGGAGGCATCCTCTCCTGGGTTACTGAGGATGCTTTATTTCCCCCTGATTATTCTTATGCTTAGCTTTGTACTTGCAAACTGGTCTGTCTGATCTTATCAGGTGCTGTGGTTTCAAACTGTGAATAGAGCTATCAGTTTTTCTCAAGTGTATCTCCATGGGGTGGGCAGAAGGGGCTCATGTTCATTCACTACCGTTTCTACTCATTCCTGCATTCACCAAATAGCCCTAGAGCACCCGCCTTCCCGGGCCTCTGACAGACAAGAGACTTTCCTCTTGACACCCGCTCCTCTTCCAGCAGACTTCTTCTCCTTGGGTGGCCCCACCACGTGCCCTGTCCTCCAAACTAGAAACCCAGGGGTACCTCGGATGGCTGACTCTCCTTCATAGCTGCACAGACACTCACTCAACAAGTCCTGCTGAAGTCACCTCTGCACCACCTCCCCAGGACACCCACCCCTTTCTGTCCATCTCCTCCCACCGATGCCATGTGGTGTTATCACGGGGGCCACCGCTGCGGCTATCTGACTAGTTCTCACCAATGGAAGGTGATGGAAGGGATGTGGGACATCTCTGGGCTGGAGTGTTCAGGAAGAGGCTGCGCCTTCTCCACCGGCTCTTCTTCCTCCTGCCCCCAGGAAGCAGAAGACTCTGAGGCCCTGGGGGGGGCAGAGCCAGCAATGGAAGGAACCGGGGTACCAGCACTGCCACATGGAGGAAGCTATGTCCACTGGAGAAGAGACTTTGAACTGACACTTGAGCAATGCACAAACTTCTAGTGGGTTAAGTCACTGAAAATTGAGGGTTTGTTAGGTAATTACAGCAATTAGCATTGTGTTAACAAATACAGGCATATACAGGGTGATCTTGCTCTTAATGGGGGCTAATGAGCAAATTTAAGCAGAGAAATGATATGAAGGGAGACATCTCAGGCCACAGCGGGAGGAGGAGAGGGGTTGGAAAGAATGGATTTTCTACCATCTCCTAAGATGGGGGTGTGGGAGGGAAGGCGGGACCTGCACCCCCTCCCCCCCCACCCCCATCCACCCTGCTGGGGCCTCTTCTCGACTAAGATGACTGAGTTCTGGGCCCCAAATCCCACTCTATGTCTTTGCCACCCTTTAAAATCTAGAAGCAGGTTAGACTTCCAGCCCCTCATAACCCAGGACAACACCTCTCCCCCTGTCGGAGTTACTCCACGTAGACCCAGGCCAGGTTTCGGAGGAGAAAAGGGATCTTGGGCTGGAAATCAGGGCTGGAAGTGTGGCCCTCAGCCAGGGTAGGCCCTCCAGGCCAGTACTGCTGGGATGGACAGAGTGTGGAGACAGATTCCACAGGCTCACCAGGAAGGAACTTGCCAGAAATAGGTCCCAGATCCCACCAAGCCTCAGGTAAGGATGCTCAGGCTTTCTGTTAAGGCCCAGGGACAGCCCATTTGATGGGCCAGGGCTTTGTACATGAGGAGGGTCTACAGCTGAGGAAGGGGAGGCAGGTCCGGAGAAGAGCTAAGAATTCAGCCCCCAGAAGAAATCCTCCCCCTGACCCCATTCTAACAGCTGCCAACTCTCCCCTATCAACCCCTTCCTCTCCCCAGCTCCCCACCTCCAGCAGCTCACAGAGGAGCTCATCCTTCACAGGAGTGGCTAAGGGTGGGGTGCACTGGGGTCCCCAGATGCCAACGGGATCCACTCCATCCCAGGTTACATAACCTCTCGGCGGCAGCCAAGGTCTGAACTGAATCTGAAAATGGAAAACGCTCCAGCAAATAAATTCCAGGGGCATTAGGCAAATAGTCCTTTTAAATCAACAATAGCTTTCATTTTTCACACAGACATGATGAAAAGAAGGTGGGGGAAAAAATGAGGAAGAATGGATCCTTCCCTGATCACAAAGCTGATCCTCGGCAGAACCCAGGGCCCTGAAGTCAGGGGCGGGAGGGGCAGCCATACTGCCTGCTGGCAGCCAGACTCTCCCACGGGCAGGGCCTCCCCTCTGCAGGGCAGGGAGGGGCACAACAGAACGGGAGGATGGGCAGCAGGGTGAAGACTTCCTCAATCTGAGGGACGCTGATAACCCAGGGCTGCACAAAGGCAGCGGGTGTTTCCACTGTCTGGATTCTTCCAGAAACAGAGCTATGGGGCTTCTCTGCATTTACTCGGAGCAGGAGTGGGAAGGGGTGGGCCTGTCAGCGGGAGGCCCGGACTCAGTGAAGAGGTCCTCTTACCCTGGGAGAGCAGCAGGTGAAGCAGGCCCTGCTTCTCCCCGCGCCGCCCCCCAACCCCCAGGCCCACCGCAGAGCTGCAAAGGGGTACATTCACACCTCAGCACAGGACCCAGGAGAGCCTGCGGCCCCAGGCAAGTCTGTCCCGCCAATGCCAAGGGCAGGGCAGGTATCTCCCGGAGGATGCCCACAGGCACATGCTGAACTAGGGCTGGTGTGGTCGTGGTTCAGTGTTTGGGCTTGACTGCAGCAACCGCAGGAACAATGCAGTTTCAGACCGAACCCTGAAACCCCACGTGGTTCAATGTTTGGGCTTGACTGCAGCAACTGCAGGAACAATGCAGTTTCAGACCGAGCCCTGAAACCCCACGGCAGAGAAAGGACTGGGAACTAGTCAGAGAACAAAAACCCAGCTCTGCTTCCTGTCGGCTCCAACACACCCCCTCACTCAATGTCCTCCACCCTGCCCTCCACCCAGGCCTCCTTCCCGTCTTCCTGTCCTCTAGCCCTGCTCACCAGGACAAAGCCTGCCAGGAGACCAGGGGCCCAGGGTGGCCTGGGCATGGGCCCCGAGCTCCAGGGGGAGCTGGCTGCAGAAATGAAAAGAGCACCCACAACCTGCCCCACGCCGAATTCCCACCAGCAACATCACTCCTTTTGTAAAAAAGGGGCTTCAGAACACAATGCATTCGATCATTGGCATCATTGGCTGGAGGCAGACATCTGGGACTTGAGGGAATGGGACAGGGCATGGTGGCTGGGGGTGGGGAGGGGGTACGACTGGATGGGGACAGTGAGCCTGGAACAGGAGATGGGGGAGGTATGGGGGCTCAGACTGACAATACAGAGGGCGCCTAAGGGCCCAAACCAAGGGCCAAGCCCTAGCAAGAAGGTATCGAGGGTCATGTCACTCCCCCCCCAGCAATACCCTACAACTGCCCTGTCTCACTCAGGGAAAAAGCCAAGTCCTTTCAGTGGTCTGTAAGGCCCCTGTCACTTCTTTGACTTCATCTACAATCTATACACAAACACAGCCCTCCTGGCTGTCCCTGGAGAAACAGGCACTTCTGCCACAGGGCCTTTGCACTGACTGCTCCCTCTGCTTGGAATGCTCTTCTCTCACATCTCTCCACGTGGCTCCCTTCCTCACCTCCTTCAAGTCTTTGCTCTCATGAGGCATACCCTGACCATCCTATTTAAAATTACAGCCCACCTTGGCATGACCAAACCCCTCTTCCTATCTATTTTTTTCCTTATAGCATTTACCACTTTCCATGAAATTTCCATAATTATTTTACTTATGATTTATCTTTGCCTCTGCCTGTTAGGATGCCAGCTCCATTATGGCAAGGAACTTTGTTTCTCTTGTTCACTGGTAAATCTCAAGCTTCCAGAACAGTGTTAAGCAATGGTAGGTATTCTATATATTTGTTGAATGAATGGAATGAATGGCAGCCCCTTCTCAGGGCCGCCCAGGACTCCTAGAGAACAATTACAGTAACAGCTACCATCACAACAGATGCAATTCATGAGTGCTCATTATGGGCAAAGTCATGCTCTGTGAGAAGATTTCTACAAACTTTTCATTTTCCACCTGCACTACTCTACCAGCAGATTCCATTTTACCCCCAATTCCCAGATGAGGAAACTGACTCCAGGAGTTTAAGAGAAATCAAACAGCTGGTCAGCACTGCTGCTGAGGTATGCACCCCAGAAGCCTATTCCCAAAGCTCAGAGCCTTGTATAAACTGTTCTGAAATCATATCTCTGCAGTAGAGCCCATCTAAGCTAGTCACCCACTCAAGGCCAGCCCCAGGTCCTCACAACCCACAATGGCACTAGGATGATGTCTGGAAAAATCTCATCCTTCTGAAGTTGCAAGTGGCAGGCTCACTTTGCAAGATGAGAATAGCACATTGGCTAGGGAACCAGGGAACCAGGGCTCCAGACACAGCTCTGAGATTACTAGCTGGGTTCAGCTTGTATAAAATGACAGAGGTGGGTCATGTGACCTTTTCAGTCCCTTCCGTCCTCTGACTGTGAAGAACTTGTATCAAGCCTGAGACCTGGGCAAGAGCGGCCCTTGCCTTGAGCACCACGTTTAAGACAACCCTCCTCTAGCTGTATTTCTCCCCCAAGGGCAAGGAGGTTGTGAGGCCAAGGGCAGAGCTCATATCCTCCCCTTTCAGACATGCTCTGGGTGCCCAGGATCCCAGGATTTCCTGCCCAAACAGTCCTGGGTCTACTTTCAGGGTGTATGTTGGCTCTTCTCCAGGGTCCACACCCTCAACTGCAAGCTGCACCACCAGCGAGTATACATCTAGGCCCAAAGGCAGCCTTTTGTGTGGAGTGGGTGGATGAAGCTTAGACAGGTGTTCACACACATGCATGACTGTCTGATGGCTGAGGTGTCCCAAACAGGAGGCCCACTGCAATGTGGGGTGGAGTCAGATGGAAAGAGAAGTGGGGGAATGGGCTGGGGACCAGCCATCCTTATGCTGTCAATTTCTGCACTAAACTCCAAAGAGCCTGAGAAATCTATATTTCATCCTGGGCTTCTAGCTTGTCATAAAGGTGTAGGAGGGCAGAACAGAGTTTACTTAACGGCTACCTTGTTTTAAACTTTTCAATATTTAGACATTCACTGAGTGGACCTCCATTTGTACTTCTGTACTCTTGCACCCTCAAATGACATGGTGAGTCTGGACAGAACCCCAAGTTTCCAAGACAGTAAAGGGCAAAGCAGAGAAATAAGAGTCGACGTGCCTCCCAGGGTTTCAGTCCCATGACTATCCCTATCCCAGTTTCACTAATAAAAGGAAGATACCACAAGAAGTGACAAATGAGGGACTGTTCCAGCTGTGAACCTGCCACAGAACGTTCACTCTACACTCCGACATGGGTCTGGGTCCAGGCAGATAGAAGAGTCTGTTTAACATTAAAAAAACGAAATGCCGCTCTGCTCCTCATGTCACAAGGATGCCTCAGGCTTGTTCCACCTTGACTGGTTGGGTGATCAGGGTAAAGGTACATTAGCTTCTTTTCTCTTATAGGCGATACAATTCTTACCTCACAAAGATGCTTTGAACATTGGAAACCATCTGAGAACAGTAAGTTCTCAATAAATTATGGTTATTACTACTGCTTTATCATTGCAACCCTAGCATGTAAACATAGTGCCAGGCACCTTGTAGGAATCAGTAAGTGTAGACATGGCTGGATAGGTAGATGGATGGACAGATGGACAGACAGTGGACAGGTGGGTAGATTCTTGGTTGGACATTACAAACTACCCAGCACTCACAAAACTCCCCATCCAATAATGATTCACCAACATTGCCCTTAAACTGAACCTCAAATACCAGGGCATAAAACTCCTTTTGTCTTCAAGAAGAAAAACAATAACAAAAAGATTGGAATTCATCACTGGACTTAGCACTTGGGCTTAAATGTATTCTCCTAAAGCATGTGCTGTAAGGTCATGTGCAAACAGTCACAAGCTCAGTTCTGGAAGATGCATGTTTCAGGGTTCATGGCCCAAGGGCCTCATTACCCACCATGGCCTCATCTCTGCCCTTGGATATGGAGAACGTTTTTAATACCACAATTGTTGGTTCAATGAATTGAAGCTCAAATCTAAGTCAGTGCTAATTTAGTGCAGAATGAATAAATAGATATCACTCTGTTTTCCCAGATAGACAACGCAATACATGCTAACCCAGGGATGATGATAAATCAGCTTTAATCCAAGGTTTTAACATGGCTGAGGGAAATGTGCGAACACTAAAACACATGGGCCTCACAGCTCCCCAGCCCTCCAAGTCCTTGGGCTTCTATTTTTCATTCAACACTGCCACAGATTTTGCAAAAGGCAGAAGAAAGGGTGTGGACTAGGTACGGAGAGGACTCAGCTTGGCCTGCGAGACACTTCGTTCCTCAATGGGTCACAGAAGCAATAACTAGAGGAGTTATAAGTCAACAGGCAGCCCAGGATCTCTAATTAAAATGAATAACATGATGGTTCCCCAAATGTATTAATTAATAAAGTTAGGAAACCTCCTCCTGCCCAAATCTCAGCAATCACAACGCATTTGATACCAAAGGCCGCAAAGGCATCTAGTATCAGAGTAATTTTGTTTTCTAGGCATGGCTTCCTGCAAAACTGCTACAGAAACGTGAAACAGCATTTCGAAAGGGAGACTTCCTAACCGGCAAGAAAGAAACAACCCAGCAAGTCCTTTTTAGGAGGGAACATCTGTGCTCCCCTCCAGAGAGCAGTCAGTTGCCTAGAGATGTCTCTCTGTAAGGAAACCCTCCACAGAACTTCCTAGAAACTCCTATTGCACAATCCAGGCATGTGGTGAGGTTGAAACAATCTTATCCTGACGACATGCACTGGTTCTCAAAGGGTGGGCTAAAGGCTGTTTGCTTGTAGCTTTCATGTGTATAACCTGACAACTGCTGTATCTTTGCTTCTGGTATCAATTAGGATATTTAACAAAAACCTGCTGGTACCATTCTTTCCCTTCAATTCTGGTAAAATAATGTTGGCACAGGCAATATTAGACAAGAACAAGTCCTGAAGGGGCCAATGTGGTTAATGAGACAAAATATGTAAAGTCTTGGCAAACCATACAGTGCTTTCTAAATGTTAATAGTCTTGTATACTACCCTTACTGTTATCGTCATCACTGGATTTCTTCTTAGTCAATAGACCAAAATGTGTGAGAATCGTTAGCCGAGCCCAGTGTGGGGGATTAAAATGACTCATCCAGGGATGCACGTTGAATACAGATTCCTAGGCCCCAGCCCAGGCTCAGTGAACCTGAAACACTGGGAATCTGAATTTTTAACAAAACATCAACTTCATTAGGGAAGTTTGGGAAATACTCTAGTGGTTCTCTAACTCATTCAGGAGCTTGAAATGTGGGGCCCTTTTTTTTCCTGCTTAGAAAAACAAAATGCATTGCTCTACTGAGTCAGGCGCAGCAGTGTTAATCAACCCTTCCCAAATTAATGAAGGCGATCATTCCTGGTGGGATTTACACTTAGTTTCCTTATGTTCAGACTGCTTTAGCCACAAACACTCCTTACATTCCCTTCTTGGGATGTGATAGGGCATAAATCATATCTGGGAAATAAATCCCCCATGGAAAAAATGTTGCTCTTGAAAGAATCCCTAATTATTCCAAAGGGCATGCCAAAAAAACCCAGAGAAAAAAGTAAAACCTTCTCTATCTGGATTCTCTCTGATGAATTGATACTGCCAGGTTCGTGTGAGAAGCAATGAACCAAGGTTGGACAAGTAATGGGGAGAGAGGGAGGGTTTCCTGGTCTGAAATCCCATGGGGTTTTCAGGTAGAAGAAGTGATTAGTGTAAAGGTCAGAGGGAAGAAAAACAAGAAGCCCTGATACTCAACCATGCACTTATTGAGCATCTAATGTATCCACGAGGGTCTTGGCCAGGAATAGATGGCTCCTGCAAACAGGGAGAAGGAGTTCAGTGAAGGGACTATTTACAAGAGAGGGGGCAGGTTTAAAAGGAGCCCTCCCCCATGGCAAAGTACATGAGGAGGGAGCTCTTGTGGCCCCAAGTCTGAAGGTTACTAGAACCCCAAGGTTATCAGAACTAGCCACCTGGCAGAAACTTTGGCCTTCTGCAGAGGGTCACAGTCACACCAACCTGTGGGTGGGCACACTTCCACCCCCTTTTTCTGGTACTCCCTTTATACCGAACCCAACTAAAAGGCAGAGGGAAGGTCAGCCTCCAAGGGCACAAAGCAGGGAGAATGATGGTGGAGCACAGATGTGGAGGGGAGAAATGGAGAATATCCAACATACCCACTAAGAGCCGGACACTGCAGTATGCCCACCCTGACAGTCTTCAATAGACATATTGCCTGTGGTAGACAGCATCCCCCACCCCCAGCTGGTGCTCACATTCTTTTGCCACTGACTCTGAACTTCCTCTCACTAGAGGCAAACTGTTTCCCCACTGCTCTGATGGTGGGTTTGGCCAGTGGAACGTGGAAGAAGTGACAGCACTCGTTCTGAGCCTACCCCTTAAGAGGCCTCACATGTTTCCGCTCACCTCTGCTGTACTTCTGCCCTCACTATGAGAAGAGCCGGCCCTGGTAGCCAACTGGTTCCAGAAGGATGAGAGACATGGAGAAGAGCTTCCCCAGCCAAACTGGAGACCTATGGCTTGAAGCAGAACTGTCCAGACATCCCTCAGAATGATATGTGACAACGATAACTGCTTCTTGTTGGATGCCCTGACTTTTGGGGTCACTGTTATGCAGCAATAGCTGACTGATACATCACTCTACCCAGGTGAATAAGCCATCCCAATTCAGGAACAGAAGCTACCAGGGTAGAGGGAAAGGCTGAGCCCAATTGATAGAACCAGGTCCAACATGGAGTTAAAGGTCAGTAGTGTCCCGTAGGGAGAAAGACCATGTGACATCCCAAAGCTTAGATGTGGGCTTATCCTGATGTGGGAGCCTATTTGCAGTGATACTATAAACCCTCTCTCAGAGGAATAGACATTTTGTTACTGTTGTTTTAATCTACACCTAGCCCTGTTCCAAACAGTATTTAAGGATGCTTACAAAAATGCCCACAATAAAATAAACAAGTGAGAAAAGCAGCGCAGTGAGAAACGATAGCATCTGAAACCAAATGCATGCCATAAAATCACGTCCTTCTGTTAGAAATAAGCTGCAAAGTTGCCTGAGCTTCCTAGCAGCTAAGGCAAAATTAGAAACACGATTTGTAGCATGAATAAGGTATAAATGAGCCAGGAACCCAGAAGGAGGACAACTATTTCCTGGAACTGAGGTCTAATATACATGTCTTCCCTGGGGTCCCCATAAGGCCCTGGGTTATGTAGTGAACAACGTCTTCAACAGAACCCTCACAGAAAACAGGGAATGCCACGATGACAATGATAATAATAACAGCAACAACAGCTAATGCTGAGAGCACGTGCCAAGTGTATATGCAGATGTTTTCTAGAACATCTGAACATACATACAGCTGATTGTTCAACATACAACTGATTCACCCCTTTTCTTACTATCCTCTAAGAAGCAGCAGTGGCTGTTTCTCATCATGACCTACAGGAGAGCCACCTTTGGGTGGTCAGGGATCTATGCCCAGCAGTCTGGGGACTCCACTCTCAGCAGAGGAAGTCTAAACCAAGGATGTATCTTGCAGCACTGCATGAGAATCCAGAAACAAGATTTGTAAACAAGATATCCCACTTTTAAATTCTGACAATTGTATAGATCCACACTGTGCAGGGCAAGCAAAGCATGACTGGGCAGGATCCGGCCTCCAGGCTACCAGTTTTCAACGAGTGGCCTAGAAAATGGATGGACAGCATAACCTTCAGAGTCTCCACAATAAATATTGATATAATTAATTTCAGCCAAGGTTTCAGTAAGTATTGAAAGGCAAGGGGTTTGAAGTCCTACTAATTGACAAGTTTGGGGATGCTAATTCCATAATGTTATTAAGTATAGAAGCCTGAGGATTGCCTAGGCCAGGGGTGGGGCAGACACCTCTTTTGTGGGTTGTAGAGAATTGCGAAGACACCACCCTTGCCCAGAAATGGGACAAGCAAGGTCTGGAAAGCAGCCAATCGGTCTTGGAAAAGTCACACCATTATTTCTTCAACTATGGGTTGATTTCCTTACTTAGTGGGGTTGTGTGGGAACCCACAAAGACCAAATAATCAGACTGCCATCACCCCTCCTCAGACCAGCCGTCACCAAATGTGGCATCAACAAGCATCATCACCCATGTATTCAAAACTCTGCCACCCAGGCAGCCCCCACTTACTCTACTGAGAAAACCAGGCCTTCCTTCCTTTTCTTAGGGGGAAGATTGGAGTGATGCAGGAAGCAGGAAGAGGAAGAGGAGAAAACAAGAGATACCATATATACTCAGCCATCTTCCTCCCCTTAAAAATCCATCCCTATTTGGAAATGTTTGCTGCCCCTTCTTAAACAAGACAAGTGACCTCGGGGCCAGAGAAATAAAATCCCCTGCCTGTCTCAACACAACAGGTTTCCTGACAAGTTAAACACAGCAGCACTTCAGCTGCTATTTTTAGACCCTATAAATTCTGTTCTTTTGCTCTCTGAAATATTCTTTACAGATTTGCCAAAGCCTTTTATCTGGGCTCTAATGCATGACAATCATTTCACAAGTACAAAGACCTCACTGTATGTTTGTTTGCTGCTATTGTCATTATTTTAGGAATATATTCATAAAATACGTGCAAGGTTTCTTCTTCCTCAGAGGGGACGATGCCTGCTCCTAATTGCCCCCAGAGTCTGGATTACAAACAAGATGAGGAAATACTGCCACCAAACTGATTTCCCTCAATGAAAGAAAAAAAAAAAATGGGAAGAAAAGAACCAGGGCAGGAGTCACGTGGAAACTTCCCCCCACCCAGGACAGTGTCTCTCAAAACACTTCAAAACTCAGATTTCCAGGGGCCCCCCCACCCCAAGATCTACCAGGTACACGCCCTGGGTGGGGTTCTGAGTCACCTACAACAGTCACACCATCAGTGTGCCCAAATTTGAGAATGCTGCTCAAATTCCAAAGTCCACCCCAAATCCAGCTCTGGGGTAGCTTTCACTTTGTCCTGACTCTCTGTTCGAGCAGACA
This sequence comes from Balaenoptera physalus, assembly GCF_965194825.1. Classification (NCBI taxonomy): domain Eukaryota; kingdom Metazoa; phylum Chordata; class Mammalia; order Artiodactyla; family Balaenopteridae; genus Balaenoptera; species Balaenoptera physalus. The sequence goes on along the minus strand of NC_138896.1, from coordinate 62,238,714 downwards.
GTACCAGTGAGGGGACCAGTGTCATCTAAGGTGGTATCAAGGTGACTATCCGGGGTCCCTAACGCTTTCAGGAGACTGTGTCACATTCCAGGCCTCGCTGGATCCTGCCCTACTTGCTTCTAGAAGCTGCTGTCTAAATGGGTGGATGGTCAGAGCACAACAGCTTCAAAGCAAAAGCAGAGGTGCACCATGGCCTGCCCCACGGTATTCACCATCCAACACAAGCACCCCCTCTTTCCTCCAGGTACTCAGGGATCTAGCCATCCGGCCAGCACGCTGCAGCTGCCATCCACGTGCACAGTCCTCCACCAGGCTCTGGGACGGGCACCACCATCCCCCAACCTAGGACTCCTGCTTGACTGCTCCCCGTCCTTCCCTCTTCCACATCTAAGACCTCAGCTATTCCTACTGTCTTCACCTCCCAAAGGTCCAGCCCCCTTCTCCACAGCTCTCCTCCTAGCTGGGCCGTCTGCTTCCACACCCGCCTGCCCCCGCCCCAATTCGGTCTCTCTAGAGCCAGAGTGACCTTCTGGGAACACCTATCACACCACTGCCCTGACTCTCAGAGCAGCCACATCAAATCCAACCTCCCAGCCTGGCTTATGTAGCTCAACACAATCTGGTCTTCGTCCGCCTCTCTGGGCTTTTCTGCGTATTTCATTCAATCCTCCTAATGACCCTTTGAAGTAGGCATTAACTTCAGTTTACAGATGAGATTTGGGAGATTCAGAGACGTGAAGGCACTTGCCCCAAGTCCACAGCCAGTGATGGTGGAGCTGGAGTTAACACCTGTGTCTCGCAGACACCAAAACCCAGGCTCTTTCTACTCAACCTCTTAGCACGGATTCACCAGATTCAAAACCAAAACTACAGCAGCAGCCCATGGCTCCTCGTGCACGTATTTCCAAAGATCAGACCTGAGTTGATTTGGGGAGAGCAGAATGCTTGCACGTAGGAGCATAACTGGAAAAGAAAAGAAGAAAAGGTAAGAGAGAGAAAGGGAAGGGAAGGGAAAACGAGAAACAGGAAACAACAGATGCTATGACCAACATCTGAAACAGAATCACAAAATGTAGCTGCAAACCTCCATCTGCTTTTGGCCTGAGCTCTGTTAAGTTTCCAAGGCCAGAGGGTGGGGCCAGTACTGATTTTTCTCCTCTCCCTAGAAGCTCCAGGCCCTGCTTACATCACCTCTCTGGGGACCTAGCAGACAAAGTGAATCAGCCCGTCACATGGCAAGGGCTCACCAAAGACACTGTCCAGCTGAGATGTCCGGTTCAGTCAGGTTTCCTTCCCTCCGAGAGCAAAAGGGAAAGCCCTTCCTTCCAACCATTCTGATTTTTTCCATCCACCTATTTTTTTTTTTTTTTTTTTTGTGGTGGAACATAAACTGACATAACTAGATTTTCAGGATTACCTGCTCATTTACAAACATGAAGTACTAACACAAAGTTTCTCAGGCAACTCTGATCTTCCTATATTTTTGTAAGTTCAAACTCAAAAGAGTCAAAAAGGGCATTTTTCATAAAGATTTCTCCCTGACATTCTACTAACACTGACTAGTGATGAAATGCTTCTCTCCTGTCTCTCTAACATCTGGAATCAGAGAGTATAATCACATGTTTACCAACAGTGCCAATTTTCATGACCTAGATTTTTCCAATTTTATTAATTATTATTAGCACCTTTATCATAATCACATATTAAACTGATAATTATGTAAAAGCCCTCTGGGAAGAAGTTAGTTTTTTTTTAATGCCTGACAAGAAATCATTTATAATCGCAGATCCACGGGGGGCGGGGGTGGGGGATTGGGAGAGGGAGGGTCTGAATTTGATTTAATTCAGCAAAGACGGGCTGAGAGCCCACCACACATGCCCCTGGGTTGGTAGCTATAAATAGTACAAAGAGGAAGAGGATAAGCTGCTTCCAAACAGCCGAGGGTCTGATAGGAGGGTTAGATATTATGTAAGTAGCTAGAATGCTTGGCAGAGTATGCTGAGGTCCACACACAAGGTACTTCACATACGCTGGACCACGGCAGAGACTTCCATGTGCCTAGTGACAGGCAACATTTTCCAACCTCCTTTGCGGGAAGAGGTGGTCATGGGATGCAAGCAGAAATCACCATGTGAGCTTTCCGGGAAAGCTCCATAAAGGGAGACAACTTAGCTGAAACATGCACTCCTTTGTACTCTTCTCTCTTCCTCCTGTCTCCCATCTGGAATTTGGATGTGATGGCTGGAGCTCCAACAGTCACATTGGGTGATAAGGGTGGTTTTGAGGCTGGAAGCCATGGTCTGAGGATGGTGGGACAGAAAGAGATAAGGATCCTAGATCCTTGATGACTATGAAGCCACCGTACCAGTCCTTAACTTCTTTTGTGTAAGAGTAATAAACCTGAATCATACAAACATCTTATTTGGATTTTCTGCTACATGCAATTTGGCTTGGTCTAAAGGAGCGGTGGCGCCAAGCAGCACCAAGAGAGGAATCAAGAGAAAGGCAGGCTGACGAGGGTGCTTCCCTAGGGCGATAGGGCCTCTGGGGAGTCCCCTGCCCAGACACCAGAGGACAGGCTCTTGGAACTTCTCCTGGGAAGGATGGGATACTAAATGATGAGGAACAATGGGCAAGGATAAGTTCACTGCTCTTACCAGGATTGGGCTTCCACTCACCAGTTACAAACCACCGCAAACAACCTTCTTCCTCCTCCCCTCATCTCTGCTTGCTCTTCCTCCTCAGCCCCAGCTTACAGGTACATGGCTACATACAACTGAACCTCAGGAGCAATGGGCAGAAAGCATCCTAGGACCTTCCTTCCTACCTTCCTTTTCCCCTCCCACCATGAAGCGGCTCTTCCCTGCAGCTCTCAGGGACCTGGACACAGAAACAGGTGGGGACAGGAAGAAATAGGCTTGAGATTATGGATTACCATCTCTTCTTTTTTTTAAAGACAAAAGGATGTCAAACAAAATTCCTGATCCCATCTAAATCCAAATCAGAGTGGTGGGCTAGAGCCTAGGAGATCAGTCTCTCTTAACTGAATTGGCAGATGCAAGCAAACAAGGAGGTCAAGGGACCACTTTGGGGAAGGATGGGTAATAAGGAAGCTCTCCCTAAGGGCACGCCAAGCCAAGAATGAAGAGGGGGCAGCTGCTATCCTCTTTGAAAAGTCATCCAAAAGTAGACCAGCCTTTACATTTTCCACCAAAAAGTAGCAGCATCCAAGGATGCAGGCCCTTCCGAAGGAGGTTAAGCTTCCCCACCCCCTGCCATCTCTTAAGACACATAAATCCTTATGAAACGAGCTCATCCAAAATTTCCCACCAATGAATTAAAAGTTAGGACCACCAAGCAGTACACAAAAAAGTTCCAAAATCAAACATTTCTTTTTTCCACGGGAAACAAGTTTTTAAAGAGCAAAAGGAACAGGAGTCAGAGTATCCCCCCGGCCCCACCTAAAAATTTCTTCCACATTTTAGATGCAGCCCATCCTCCCCCTCCCCCCAATTTTTTTTTTGGAACTAAAAATACCCAACTTTATTAAATATCTTTTCTTCACTAGAAACCATGTTTGGGCTTGAGATTAAATAGCAAGAAATCTTTAAACCATTATTTTTAAAAAGTAAATAATGACCAAGGGAAAAAGAATCCCAGATTTTTCCAATACAACATAAAGATGACAGCACAAGATAATACTGAAGGCCTCCAAGAGGAAAGACCAATATGAGAATCCTCTAGGGCCCTATTTATATTCCAAGTGACACTCACAACTAAACTAAAATGTGTTTGTGTTTCCACAAATCTACTTAGATTTCTCATGTTCTGTTCATTTAGCCATCACCTCACAGGAAGAAGTTACAAAGCTTCACAGTAGATGTGGAAATGGAAGGTTTTATTAATTGTTCCTCTTGAATTACAACCTGATTAAAAACAGAACGTAAAATGATAATTCAGGAGAAGCTTCAGGAAAAAGGCTGGTCATTCCAAAATTAAAGAGGCCACTGAAAAAAAACATAACCTTTCCAGCCATCACCCATGCCACTTCTTCATGCCTTTTAAGGATACATTAGAAACAAAAGTGGCAGGGCTTCCCTGGTGGTGCAGTGGTTAAGAATCCGCCTGCTAATACAGGGGACACAGGTTCGAGCCCTGGTCCGGGAAGATCCCACATGCAACGGAGCAACTAAGCCCATGCACCACAACTACTGAAGCCCAAGCACCTAGAGTCCGTGCCCCGCATCAAGAGAAGCCACTGCGATGAGAAGCCCACGCACCACAACGAAGAGAAGCCCCCGCTCACTGCAACTAGAGAAAGCCCGTGTACAGCAACAAAGACCCAACGCAGCCAAAAATAAATAGATAAAATAAATTAAAACAAACAAGCAAAAAAACAAACAAAAAACTTAAAAAAAAAAAAATGGCAGACTGGGCTGGAAAAGCCTGTTTGGACTTCTGCTCGAGGCAGAAACAGTTGGTTCCATCGCTGATCCTGGGGCTTTGTGTGGTCACATTTTATGGGTCTCTGGGGAGCCCAAGGCCGCCCTTTGCCTCCGAAGGACACAAAAAGACCTGCGGCTCTCACAACTGTCAGCCATGAGAGCGTGAACACCCCTTGGCTCGGATGAGGCCAAAGTCATCACTTGGTTTTTATGATTATAGTCACTCAGTGTCCAGCCAGGGTTCCTTTTACACTCAAGCAAATGAAATCAATGACCCAAGGCTCGAGGCATCCCTACTCAAAGAAGACAGGGAAGCCAGGGCAGTGAGGCTGAGGGGCTCAGCCATGTACAACTGCTGTAACTGGGCACAGAAGTGTCCACCTCATCCACAGGGCAGTGGGATGGGGGGCACCTTGGGAAGTCAGTGACCTCACTGGACGTGGCCCTCACCTCTCCGCTCTTCCCACCCACACCGTCCAGCTGCTCTGTGTTAGAGGAACAGTGTTCAGGGCCCGGACTGCCTCCAGGATGTGGTCCTGAGGGGCAGGGGTCAGCCTCTGTCACCTGGACCCTAGAGCATCTTGGCCATACCTGGGTTCCTGAGCTCCTGAGCCAAACTGATTCTGTAATTTTTACTTCATACTTTTTTCTTGTTCTTTTTTTGTTTTTTTAAATAAGTTTTATTGGAGTATAGTTGATTTACAATGTTATGTTAGTTTCAGGCGTACGGCACAGTGAATAAGTTATACATATACATATATTCACTCTTTTTAAAATTATTTTCCCATATAGGTCATTACAGAGTACTGAGTAGAATTCCTTATGCTATACAGTAGGTCCTTATTAGTTATCTATTTTATATATAATAGTGTGTATACATCAATCCCAATCTCCCAATTTATCCCTACCTCACACCGGTCAGAATGGCCATCATCAAAAAGATCTATAAACAATAAATACTGGAGAGGGTGTGGAGAAAAGGGAACCCTCCTATGCTGTTGGTGGGAATGTAAATTAGTACAACCATTATGGAGAACAGTGTGGAGATTCCTTAAAAAACTAAATATAGAACTACCATATGATCCAGCAATCCCACTCCAGAAAAAACCATAATTCAAAAAGACACATGCACCTGAACATTCATTGCAGCACTATTTACAATGGCCAAGACATGGAAGCAACCTAAATGTCCAGTGACAGAGCAGTGAATAAAGAAGATGTGGTACATATATAGAACAGAATATTACTCAGCCACAAAAAAGAATGAAATAATGCCATTTGCAGCAACACTGATGTACCTAGAGACTGTCATACTGAGTGAAGTAAGACAGAGAAAGACAAATATCATATGATATTGCTTATATGCTTCATACTTTTTTTCAAGCAAGAACTGTGGCTGGGGCTACGTGCTTGGCTCCCATGGGCACTCCTGCCATGCCCCATGAAGCCTTGCCCCTTCCTCAATTCCCACCTCAACTTCTCCAACACGACTTTAGATGGAAAATGACCCTGGGTGGGACTTCTCCTGTTCTCCCTCAAGTTGAACTGAGATCCCTCATACCCAAATGGAGAGCTCAACATGTAGATGTAACTTCCAACAAATGCCCACTTTCCCTCATTAAAGGAAAAAACAATCAAGAGTCTCCATTCACAGGAAGTGCAGAGCAGGAAGGTTATGAATATTCCTATTAAAAGACATTAAGAGGCCGCCCCAGATCACGGCCAAATTCATCCATTTCTGCCCCCTCCTTCCCCTGCCCTGTGTGCCCCACCAGAGAAGGGCTTTGTCACCCTCTTGTTCTTCCTGGAGGAGAGGTCCTTGAGACAAAGATGCGGCCTGTTTACTTCTGTGACCCTGCCCTGGAGACCAGTAGGTGCTCCACAAACAGCAGCAGAATTAAAGCCACCTGAGGGTCCAGCGGCTCTGGGCTGCCAGGCAGTGTGCCTTTCCCAGGGGCACGGCTGACCCTCCCTTCTCTTCTTCTGGCTCCAAAACGGTCCCTTTACTTGACTCCAGGTTTTGTTTCTTGGGACAGATTTTCAGATAGTTTAAAAATTAGCACCCATCCCCCTTACCCCAAACTTAATTATGAAAACCTTGATCTTTTATCAGAATAAAAAAATGTCTTGGGTTTTAATAACTTGCTTCTATGGTGCTCAAAGCACTTTCCAGACAGTCCCCACTTTGATGAGCAGATGCTCAAGAGGTAGGATTATCCACACAGGGCTTTTCTGCAGCCGTGCTTTGTCACCTGGGCCTGGATGGCCCTGGATATTCAACAGAACAGCCCAGGCCCCAGGGTAGGGGGCCAGGCTCTGGGGTCAAACTGGATTTGGGGCCCACTTCACTGCTTTCTGCTCATAAGAGTTTAGGCAAAGTCACTCACCTCTCTGGGCCCCAGTTTCCCCATGAGTAAAGGGGGTGATGACAGCCCATCTGTCACAGGGCTGCGGTGAGGACTAGCAGAGAGCTGGGTAAAGAGCTTCCAACAGTGCCTGGGTGGAGTGAGTGTTCAGTAACTACTAGTCATCATCATCAGTGTTACTTCTGTGACTCTCACTACCTTCAGTTACCCCTAAATAGGAGACAGTAGATAAAGTCAAAGGAAACAGCAGCAGGATCAACATACTAGCAGGTATGGGTCTGTGGATCATGTTGATACACACCTGCTGAAGGCTGGCCAGTCACCTGGGGGCCCAGTCTCCTCACCGTGCTCTGAGCCACCTCTGTGGCCGCAAACAGGATGTTCTAGAATCTGCTACTGATAAACAGGATTGCAGGAGCGTGAGCTACGCCAGTGGCGTGTGGTGTGGGTCTAGGGTTGGGGTGACAGCAGCCTGTGGTGGCATCAACTCCCTCACCAGAAAGAGCCTCACCAATGAATGTCCTTTTGTCACCAAATGCCCAAAGGCAACTGGGTCCAGCTGCCTGCCTCCCTCTCTATCAGCCTTGACGTGAGGGTCCCTCCAGAGGAGCTGAATCCAAAGACATAGTCCCTGTGCAAAAAGACCCTTGAAGGCAAGTCCAGGTTTAGGTCCTCTGGAAGGTTCTGAGAATGTGCTCCAGCACGTTACAGAAGGACCTCTGTAAATCTGGACCAAGTGGCTCCCATCCAGCTGGGGCCTGATGCCGAGGTAGACCCCCTCTCCACAATGACTTCAGACCTGCGCCCCCAGGTAGGGCAACCGGAGCCCCCCCTCCCAGGGAAGCCCTCCCCGTGTACTGAAGGGATGCAGCTGCAAAGCCTGTGACCTTAAGAGGTCTGAACAGTTAATTGTCCCCACTCTGATGGGCAATGGTGTGAAACACTGGGGATCCTTCCAAAGGCTCAATAAGAAATCAACTGTGGGGCTAAGAAGAGACAACTTAGGGAGTTTAGGAAAAGATAACCACATCCCAGGGGAGTTCAACAGCTTTATAGCTTATTGGTTAAAACCGTGAGTTTTAATTTCAGATTGGATCTTAATGTAACAATCCTTGGCTGCAAGAACTGGATGAATATGGAAAAACAGGAACGAATAATAGGGAAAAAGTCAGCAAAGGTGACTCTTGGGACTGATATTTTATTATACCACACTTGATCCTAATCCAAAGGTCATAAAGCAATAGGATTTTACTCTCTACTTAACCTGGAACTTCTCCAATCATTATTGAAAGTTAGACCATTCTGAGGACATGAAGAGGATTCAAAAATCAGAGAGAGCTTACTTTGGTGGAGAGTGGCAAACGAAAAGGAAATACACTATTAACAGTCTTAAAAGAAATACCTACCCTATGAAGAATCCCAGCACCGAAAATAAACTTCACATAAATGTAAAATAAACTTTTACGAGCAATCTTCTCCGGGTGCTGATTTTTTTTCTTCCCATCTGACTTAAATACAAGCCAGGCAGGATGTTGACTGAGATGAACTTTTCACTCTTTAGATAGTAAATGGAATGTTGTAGGTCCTGTGCTAACTATAAATAAATCTTAAAATGGTCTTCA